>NW_015627245.1:152298-156078 GCF_001515625.1 Sinocyclocheilus rhinocerous
CCTGTGGCCTCGGGAGACAAGCCAAAAGTTTAACCTATTTAATCTGCATATAAAACATTAGAAATTAGATATTTGTTTAATTTTTATTGTGTGTTTAACTGTTAAAACCAAAAATATTTGTTGTTTGTCTCAATAAATTGGGTTAATTTAAAAATAATTTAAAACATTTTTTTTTCTATTGCTCTTTGTTTTAAGAAAGGTTATAAAAAATGTCAATAATTATCGATACCGAACGATATGAAACATTATATCGTTGATACATTTTTTAGCTATATCACCCAGCCCTAATATATATATATATTATTAATTATTATTATTACTCATGTAACCTAACCATGTAATCTTTAATACAAAAATAAGTAAATAATTGAAGTATGCATTAGTGCAAAGAATGGACAATAATCCTTCCTATCCAACAACTTGTCAATCACGTGATTATTGCAGCAATTAACAAATAAAAACGATCCAATCAATTCCTGATGGACAAAATTGAGTCCTGTCCTACATTTTTTTCTCATTTGAGAAGCCATTTCTAGTAATCCATCACATCAGGGAAGAAAAGTCGATTGCAATATCCGTTTACTTTAAATAAACAAATAATTACACAATGCATCTAACAGTACAAAAATGCTATAATGTAATGTGATATAATCTAAATATTTTCCAAAATATTTAATGCATATTTAAAAAAAATATTTTTCATTAAATAAAATGGTACAAAATTTTGGCAAGGTTTATATTTAGATAATTTCAGGACGGGGGTTTCTTGCACAAGGATGATCATATTTGGGGGTCCATGGTCATATAAAACCCCTGTCCTAGAATACACATTATCTCTAATTCTGTCATTCTGACTCTCGGAGGGATTGGCATGGTAATGTACATGACAATATTAATGTACATTGGTTACCGATTCTGGAGAGAACCAATCAGATGCCATGTGACAATGATGTCGCCAGGTCAGATTGAGCTAAACCTATCGGACTGCGCCATCTAGAGTTTCATGCCAGAACTCTGTATTTATCCAGCTCTGCATTAAGCTATGAAGGCTGCTTCCTTAATGAAATAAATGAAAAAGTTAACATAAACAGCCAAGTAAAGTTTTTTAATTCATAAAATGTTTCTATTAATAGTGGACCTGTTCATGCGTTGCTCAGGATTCTCAGTTGTTAGCGTCTGGCCTCTAACGAAGCTCTCATGTCTTGCTGATGTGAGTGATGAGTGATGGTTGTAGCCTGCAGAAACGTCTCCAGAGCTCTGCATCAGACAATTTCTGAGAGCATGTTACTAACCGCCTGTCCTACACAAAGTTTCCTCTCACCCTGAGCTGAAGCCGCGCTGCTGTTCAGATCCAGCATGACTAGAAAAACTAAAATACTTCTGCTAACAGACAATCAGAAATAGAATGAACAAAGTGCTTTATTCAATTTGGTTATTCTGTCTAATTTAAATGATGCGTCTTAAATTTGGCTGCTGTCAATTGTGATAAAGCAAGCACCACATGCATTTAGTTTTCTTTTGTGGTGCACAAACGTTATCAACATTTGGGCACAATGTGTCTCATGTTAAGTACATTTATACTGCCTTAGCACATTTTATAGTCTGCCTTGTGCTTTCATGTACCGTTTAAAAGTTTGGGGTCTGTATGATTTTTTTATAGGAAATTAATACTTTTATTCAGCAAGGATGCATTAAATTGATCAAAAGTGACAGTAAAGATATTTATAATGTCATAAAAGATCTCTATTTTAATTAAATGCTGTACTTTTGAACTTTCTATTCATCAAAGAATCCTGAAAAAAATCAAATGCATCATCATACAGTGATGATAATAATAAGAAATGTTTCAAATCAGCATATTAGAATGATTTCTGAAGGATCATTTGACACTGAAGACCGAAGTAATGATGCTGAAAATTTAGCTTTGTATCACAGAAATAAATTACATTTTAAAAATATATTCAAATAGAAAACAGTTATTTTAAATTGTAATAATATTTCAGAATATTACTGTATTTTATATCAAACAAATGTAGTTCTGATGTTCAAAGACATAAAATAAAAATCTTACCCGATCCAAAACTTTTGAATGGCGGTACATATAATACATGTAATACACAATGTATTTATTAAATTCCTTTAAAACGTTGTAAGAAAATCTTTTCAACCTTGGCTAATAAACTTATCTGAAGACACTCTGTATGTTTGTTTGCACAAACACAGAATTGTAAACAACTTTTTTTATAGGCTATATACTGTATGTCTTCCTTTCCACTGCATGAAATTAATCTATACAGTATGTGCAATATTTGGTCCTGAGAATGTTTACCAGCAAACAGAATTATTAATCATTCATTTAAAATTCTGTTTATCATTATTGTTTCAGAAATAACTGATTGACTGTGAATCAATTTTTAAATGCTGTACTTTTGAACTTTCTATTCATCAAAGAATCCTGAAAAAAATCAAATGCATCATCATACAGTGATGATAATAATAAGAAATGTTTCAAATCAGCATATTAGAATGATTTCTGAAGGATCATTTGACACTGAAGACCGAAGTAATGATGCTGAAAATTTAGCTTTGTATCACAGAAATAAATTACATTTTAAAAATATATTCAAATAGAAAACAGTTATTTTAAATTGTAATAATATTTCAGAATATTACTGTATTTTATATCAAACAAATGTAGTTCTGATGTTCAAAGACATAAAATAAAAATCTTACCCGATCCAAAACTTTTGAATGGCGGTACATATAATACATGTAATACACAATGTATTTATTAAATTCCTTTAAAACGTTGTAAGAAAATCTTTTCAACCTTGGCTAATAAACTTATCTGAAGACACTCTGTATGTTTGTTTGCACAAACACAGAATTGTAAACAACTTTTTTTATAGGCTATATACTGTATGTCTTCCTTTCCACTGCATGAAATTAATCTATACAGTATGTGCAATATTTGGTCCTGAGAATGTTTACCAGCAAACAGAATTATTAATCATTCATTTAAAATTCTGTTTATCATTATTGTTTCAGAAATAACTGATTGACTGTGAATCAATTTTCCCCCATAATGATGTCTGAGTGAGATTGTGACTCACTGTGTGTGAAATGGCAGGGGGTTTCACTTAGATGAGGAGGAAGCGCCTGTGTCGTCCCTAGAAAACCCCCATCATGACAAAGCCTGAGCACCTCACATTCACTGACTTTGAAGCTCTTCCGGAGGCGGGAGGTATATAGAGACTTCACACTGAGATGAAAGGAAGATGGATACTGAGATGGAAGAACAATGCACAAAACACACATTAATTTAAGCTTAGCAGCTAAATAAAGTATTTTATTGATTGTACTTGCTAGACTGTACTGCCTTTTAGTAGTCCCGCAGAGACAGGGTTTTGACTGTGAGCATGTAAATCGACCACATTCGTTTAGTTTTACATGGCATTTAGAGACGAGTTTATCTGAAATAGTAGTTATAATAAAGCTTTTTTTCCAATTAAAAAAAGAAAGAAAAGAAATTACCACAAACATGTATAAACTGTGATAAGAATCAAAAGTAAGTGCTGTTTTTTTATAAACAAATCAGAACAGTTTATTATAATTACTTTCAGCTAAACTTTCTGTCTTTTTGATGCTGCTAACCTGGCAAACTTTGGTAAATCCGGGGATTCATTCCTCCTCAAAAGTGCTCATTTTATCCACATTTTAGTTAACATTGAATGGAAAGTAAAACCATAAAAAAAAGTTTTTACTTACAAAAAGAATTTG
>NW_015627245.1:156113-176526 GCF_001515625.1 Sinocyclocheilus rhinocerous
CATATATATATATATATATATATATATATATATATATTTAATGTATGTATGCAGTATATACATAAACTATACAAACATTAAAAATGACAAAAACATACAACAAAATTACTAAAACTTTAACTAAATTTAAAGTAAAAACAAAACAAAAATCTAATTCAAAATACTGACAAGAACTATAATAGTGTATCTAAAATAATGCACACAACTGCATGGCACACAACTTCATTTCCTGGCATACTAGTGCACTCTGACTCCCGGAAATAGCATAAAGCCACTCAATCAGACTGAAAAACTGCCAATTTTCAGCCATCTCTGGCCTTTTTGTGTACAATATGCATGAAATGGTCAGTAAATGATATCTGAAGTTGAGATTAAATTTTGTGTGCTGTTTGCAAATAAAGCAGAGAACATCACATTCTTTGCAACCCAGCATTCAGCAACCCAGCATTCATTTTCTGAATAGGAAATAAATGCATGCACACATCTCCACACCCAATCCTGACGCTTTTGAGCAAGCGGAGGAGGATAGCATTTAAACTCGACAGTCAGTCTACACCCTATTTTTCATTTGCGAAGGCGGCCACTGGCTATCCATAGAGCATGCGAGGTTACGTGAAGCCGCTTCAGTGACAGTACTGCTGAATACATTACTCAGAACTACAAAGTGCAAGGCTATTGATTATTCACTGCAGATGGAAAGTGTAAAACAAGAGCCAAGGTCCGTAGGTAGCAAATACACACAATAACCAGAGGGCCGCCTCAGAGGGGTACTTGCACTTTAGCGACCTATAACAGGGTAAATGTTATCCAGGACATGTGGGCATCAGCATATTTGGTTTTTGGGACATGAGCCCCACAGCAAACTGCAAGCCTGAGGCTAGGTCCTGAATGCAGGGAGTTGGCTTGGCTTGGCCTCAGCCTGGTACCCATAAGAGCGTCAACACTAGAGGGTGTTTATTGGTCTTCAGAGGACTTATGCTGGGGAAATGCCAATGGAAAAGTGAAGTCTCCGCAGAGAGCAAGGAAATGTTGTCTCGACAATGCAAAAGTGCGCTGTGAGTTTCCATGAAAGGTCATGGGGTCAGGCAAGGTGCCAGAGGCTGTTGCTGACAAAAATAAAAACAGCACTTGAATTGCTGCTGTACTACTTTGCATTTATGAGCCCTGTAGTTCTATTCTGGGTATACAGTGTTACAAAAGCAAACTGGACGAGACAAACCTATAACATTACACACATAAGTAGATACAGACTGCATTTTATATTGATCTTTGGGAAAACCTTTTATGTGCAGGCTTTTAAACATAGTAAATCAGTGAAATTTGAGTGGATTGCACTCAGAAACAAAACCCAAAATTGCAGCTCTTAAAGGTATAGTTCACCCCAAAAATAACACAAAACCAATTGTTCTCACATGTCTTTTCCATACAATGAAAGTGGACAGTGATTTATACTGCCAAGCTCTGAAGGAAAAACAAAAGGACCATAAAAGTAGTCCATATAATTTGTCCTACATTCCAAGTCTTCTAAAGTCACAATAGCTTTGAACGAGTTAAAGACTGAAAATCATATTGAAAATATTACCGTCTGCCACAGTTCTCACATAGAATTTATATATACTTGCATATTCCAATTTGGTCCATCAAGACTGTCAGGTTTGACACCTAATAGCTGATTTCGACACAAGAAATCTGAATATGTGCAAGCACAAATGAGATTTGATATCTATGGTAATAGAGATGATTTTCAGCAATTAACAGTCTCAACAGCCCTTATCTCCATCAACTTCTATTGTACTTTTGCAATAGGTTGAACAAACACAGCCATAGCCAGCTAAAAACATGTTCCAAGAACATTTTGCTAACGCTCCTATTAGGTTATGAAAACGTTATTTCTGAACGTTCTCTGAACATTCAAAATTTCCAGTATTTTAAATGTTTAAAAAGAATGTTGTTAATAAAAGATTCCATTTAACCAATTTGCAAACACTGGGAATGTTAGTTTTGAATGATCTACAACAAGTAGTAACATTAAAAAAAAAAAAAAAAAACGTTTCAGAAAAAAAAAAACCTTGAACGATATATAAATATCTATATTGTTGTGCTAACCTTTAGAGAACATGATTAAAGACCAACGTTCTACTAATGATACTAGAACAGAAAGTTTTGAGAACATTTTATGTTAGCAAGGCATTAATGACTGTAATCAAACATGAGCAAAAATGTAAATTTTTGAGTGAACCATCTTTTAAGAAAAGCACTGAAATCCTATTCTAGTAGCACAAGAATATTAATTATCAAAAGTAATCGTTCCCATACGAGAAAATCAAGCATTTGGTAACTTACCTATAGTAGACACCACTGTCCCAACAAAATAAAACGCTCCTGTAAAATCCCATCTGGGTCGAAGAGCATCGACCCGAACTCCAGCAGCAATCGCAGCCTCGTACTCTTTCAGGAAGGAGCTCAGATCCTGCAAGCTGATATTGAACGTATCGCTAAAGTTCAGCAGGGTCCGGTTCCAGCGCCCGTGTGCTCGCAGCTCAGACGGGCTCTCGATGGCGGAAAACACCGCAGCGCCGCACAGCATGTACACGATGATGAGCACGGCGAGCAGCAGAAAGCGCCCATTGTCTTCGTTGATGTGAAGGGAGCGGCAGCCCTGCAGTCGCTGCGCCGGCATCATCCAGATTTCAGCACCACGGGCGCAGTGGACAGCGACCAATGCAATGACATGGATCCTCTAGAGCTGCGCCTTCAGGACAATCCAAGACCTCCTGAGATCATGTTAATAATGGGATAATATGCATCAAGCACGGCAGAGAAGTTTTGAATAAGAGAAAGACTTCATTTAAGACACTTACCAGCTTAATATATCCATTTCTCATTACCAAAGCCACGGATCCTTTAGAGCTTCTGCTTTAGGACACTCCGATCTTCTAGCATCCTATTGCAGGTTAACGATACGAGAGCATTTGTATTAAACAGGCAAGATCCGTTTTGGAAAAAGAGAAAGAACTGATCTAAGACTTGAATGCATTTCTACTTTTTACTCCTTTCTGTTTAAGAAAAATTTAACTTAATATCAATTATGCATTTTACTTATAAACTGTTACTTTCTAAACAACCTGCCCAAATGCTGAATTCTTTAAAGCAAATGTCCTTTAAAACACCACTTGTAGATCCGCTTTAGTAGATTTACTCACAATCGTGCTCAATAAAGTAGTTCTCCGTCCATTTCCGTCTCCATCCCATTGATTGTTCATCCACATAAATCCACCTCTAAAGTGTTCAGTTGCAAGCCAAAATCCTTTGATTTTCCAAGACTCCTGGTTGTGTTTTATTGCAGGGATGCAGCAGTGTGTCCTCCTGCTTTTCCATGTTGCGGGTGAAGCATCCAGCTCATCCTTTGGGTCGCTGCGCCAAATCTCTCATCCCGTGAATCACATTAATTTATGCTTCAGTGAAAGATACAGCGGGCTTAATGCAAATAAAGACATTTAGCGACCATATGAGGGAGATTTTTGCACTTTTTTTGTGAGGCAGCTCTCCAGTCTATCCGCTGTGGGATGTTTGATGCCCGCAGTCCTAATGAGGCTGATCTGGTTCAGATCAAATCTGTGCGCACTAGAGTAATACTATGATTTACACTACAGTAATACGGCGAACATCTTCAATGCTTTAGGCTATATTTTTACCTCACTGGTCGTTTATCAGAGTTAGATTTAAAATATTAAATCTACAGCTAATGGACGTTTGAAAGAAAAATAAATAAATAAATAAAAATAAAATACCTTCTTTCTTTAACTGTCAGGTTTACGTCCCATTTTCTCCTTGCTATATCTAGAAAATATAGAATATATATTATATATATATTACACGTTATTTGACACTTAGGTTAATGTTTTTTTTTCTACTTCGTGTGTTCTGTAGTATTTAAACCCCCTTTTCCACCTTGATCCTTTCATTCAAGCAATTCTGTTTTATTTCACCCTTGCTTTACGTCGTAAATTTGTTTTGTTTTTTTCGTAGGGAAACGCGAAGACGTTTAATCGAAGAGCGCGCGGTGCACTTTTCCCCGCTCTTTTTCCACAAACAGCTCTCGCAATCGGATGGGACCGCCAAAAACATCAGCCTTGAGGAGAAAATTGTCGACAATAACGTGATAAATGTGGTAAATGTTGCTTCCATTCCTCAGTAAGTCCATTTCGCGCCGCTTGCGCACGCGTTGCCACAAACTCCCCACAAATCACGAGGAAACGATGCGGCACGCGCTACTACAACTGCCGCACGCACTCGAGCGCACCGCGGTAACAGTAAGAGGTGGGTCTGTTTTTTCTGACAATTAATCGATGGCATAATTACCTGCGACCAGCATTACCAATGCCAATTGCGAGTACTGACGCAGTAATGGATGAGTCTGACTGCAATGCAATGGCTGGCATGTTTAAAATCCACAGCCTTTCAGTAAGTGCTGGAACACATAAATTAGTCATACTGTACATTACAGTTTTCATGCTACAGCGTAGATAGGTAACCAAGTACTGATTAATCCAAATGAACAACATCTACCTAAAGGAATAGTGCACTCATTAAAGAATCACTATATAATTTACTTATAATCATGTCAATTACAAATGCTAATGACTTTTTCTTCTGCGAAAAACATAATGAGGTGTTTAGCAGAATGCCAAAGCTGACTTTTTTCTACAATAGGGGTGTTTTCACTCACTTTTATTGATTGGACAGCTGTCTGATCTTGGGGAGGAAAATGGTAGATGCATTTTTGATGGAAAGCAATGTAATCAAGGTGCGATGACAGGCATTTAAGATGGAATATTAAAGTGCATAGTTGTTCAGGCCACATGCATAAACTTTACATCTCCCAAACCGAGCAAAGTCAGCATACAAAAGTTTGTGAGCCCCAAGTTTAGTGACCAAGTGTACAGTAAATATACATAAGCTCAATTACCAGTGACAGTCAAAAACACCATAAAAGTCGTTCATATGACTTGAGGGCTCGCAAATGTGTGAATTTACAATTGTTATGCACAGAAAATATGCCTTCTGCCACATATCATTGATGTGCATATTCAAACCAGGTGATTAAAAGACATGCAAGACCCAATTACATTTCAAGTCAAAAGTGGCTTGAGGCAGCAATAATCATGAATGAAATTTGAGAGCTACTGTGGATTGAATGGATAAGATGTTGCTTTGGCTAAAAACACCTGCTCAATGAATGAATAATAAAATCATTGTACATTTTAGGTAAACCACTCCTATAAACAGATGTAGTTTAACTGTTAAGAGATGGTTAGACAAAGGTTAAAAATCCACTTGCAAGAAGGATTCGCCCTGAAACAAGAGAGTGATGGAGATTACAGATCTGTTCTATCACCACTGTGCCCTTGAAAAAAATCACTTAACCCCGTTTTGCTCTAGGGGAGACATGATACTTGATTCATCAGCTTACCCAGACTGATTTCCCTTTCTTCTCTGGAGTCCAATTCAAAGCTTCACTTCTGACATAGAAGGCCCTTTCCAACACATGAAATTAGAGTTAATCAAAACATTAAATAATGTTATTCAAAACAGGTAACATGAATGCAATATTTTAGTCCAGCTGGTCTACACACAACTGTTCAATACTATGTAGGATGATGAATTCATTATGCAATGCATATGCTTCATTATGCAATTAAATGCCTAAACTTAAAGGGATAGTCCATGCAGAATAATTTACCCACTCTCAGGCCATTCCAAATTTATATGACTTGCTTTCTTTAGTGTAACATAAAAGAATATATTTTAAGAATCAGTCTATCTGTCAATCTATCTGCATATAAGAACATTTGTGGAACTTAACATGCTCATAAAAATCAGATTTACTTTCAGCCTCAATGCCACCATGCAGTTGTTCCCAGATCAAACTGGCTGTAAACAGCCTTTTCACTGATGAGTTCTCAAGCCAATTGACTTAAAAAAGTGTGTCCAAAATGCAATATTTACTTGTTTTGAGAATGTCATTATTCAACAAGTGCCCAATATACTGGGTTATTAACCCTGACAATGGCCAAATCAATCAACCCTCTCCTTTCACACACACTCTACTGCTAATAATGTAGATCAAGACCAAGATGATGACGTTGATGATAGTAACAATAGGGATAAACAAGGCCTCTGTTTTAATATAAAGCAAACATTTTATGTTTATTATCTATAATGCATAGCATTCATATATCATGACTTAATTGGCCATAAATATGTTTCCTGCACTGTTTTGTTCTATGTTAAATGCATAAATGCACACGTAAATGAATTATTTATAGCTGTTTAACTGCTGAAATGGCTTTTGTCACAAAAACACAGACTCATCATTATGTTGTTCCTTTTGGTGTCTCAACAGCAGAAATGTGTCACCACGTGGAGTTCTCTGCAACTTAAATGTATTACGTTGCAGTTCCTAAAAACAAACACAAAACAGCATTCACAACCCATTGTACTTGCATAATCCGACTTACTTACCAGTTAACAGCATTCAATTAGACATAAATGTAGGGGTTAAACTTACAATTTAAAGGAATGGTTCACCCAAAAATGAAAATTTGCTGAAAATTTACTGACCCTCCGTGAGTACTAGTATTTACCATCCTCTGCAGTGAATGGGTGCCGTCAGAATGAGAGTCCAAACAGCTGATAAAAACATCACAATAATCCACAAGTAATCCACACCACTCCAGTCCATCAGCTAACATCTTGTAAAGAGAAAAGTTGTATGTTTGTAAGAAACAAATCCATTAAGACATTTTAACGTTAAATGGTTGACTTTTTTACTGGAGAAATATGGATAGAGGACTTGCATTTTAGCTGGAAGCAACAGTTTGATGTTAAAATTGTTGTAATGATAGATTTGTTTCTTACAAACGCATTTTTTCACTTCACAAACTCATCTACATCTTGGATGGCCTGCGGATGAGTACAATTTTAGAAAATTTTCATTTTTGGGTGAAGTACAACTTTAATAATTCGTAATAAGACAAGAATCATGTATTAAGAAACAAAATGTTGAATTCATGCTCCATTTCACTCACCAAAGCTAATTTTAATTTCATTTGGTACTAATTTGCTCGCTGCATGCTCCAATATCGTCATGCATATATACTTCAACTTGGCCGGGGAACAAAAAGAGAATTGCTGATGAGACAAGAAGAGTCTAGCTAATGACAAAATCTCTCTCTACTAACGCTGCTTAGGCAGCACAGGCAGAGAACATATGGTTGCATCTATCACTAACTTGTCCAGATTCACCCTGAAAGTTGCTGTTTATAATTACCTGAGTGATTAAATGACAGTGCCTCTTTGGGGGCTGACAGCCGTGGAGGGCTGAGTTAGATCTGTGGAGGGGTTGGCATTGGGGAAGACTATTGATCCAGTGTCATTCTGTAAAGAACAAGCAGCAGAGTCAGCTCTGATCTAGAGGTACAGTATGTTCACCTATCATCAGCACACACACATATGCATCTATCTGACTGAGCAAACCTGCTGCACATTTGCAGATGGGAGTTGGTGCGCAAGGATAGGATTACTGAAGCATTTAGCGTGTTTGATACTTTTTTTTACTTCATTTCACACACAAAGTTACAAAAAAAAGAATATGGAACTATTACTGTACCTTCTGATCACATTGCAAAAAAGAGATCCTCTTCCTCAGTATTTTTGTCTTGTTGTCTTCAATGTGCAATTTATCTAAATAATCAAGATACATTAAGAAGCAAAGTGACGCAAGATATAAAGTCCTGTTTTCCGAGAATGGGAATTTTTCGTACCGATTTTCAGGTGTTTTATCTGTATTTTACATTATGCATTGCATTGTGTTGTGTTGTATAGGATTACAGAAATGTCCTTAAACTTAACATATAATATCCTGGCAGAAAATTACCAGGACCTTTTCTGTTTTGTTTTTTTTTGTTTGTTTGTTTTTTGTTTTTACAGTGAATATCCAACTCAGAAAGATAAACAAGTTTTCATACCACATTGACACATATGTGTTCATGCTTTAAGTATAAACACTTCATTTTGCTCAATTTCTCAGAAAACAAGACTTCAACTATCTTCATTATACATCTCAAGTAAATGCAACTTGATTTAAGGATGTTTAGCTATTTGTACCGGTTGCAAGGATGGCAAGTGCATGCAACATTTAATGCCATGTTTATGAATTTAAGACTTTCTGCTGATTGAAGACCTTTTTAAGGCCTTATTTTGCGAATTAAGACTTAAGGACAGTACACTCTTAAAAATAAAGATGCTTCATCTTTTTGTCTAAATGGTTCCATAAAGAACCTTTAACATCTGAAGAACCTTTCTGTTTCACAAAAGCTTCTTTGTGGCGAAAGAAGGTTCTTCAGATTATAAAAAAATTGAAAAAGAGATGGTTCTTTAAAGAACCTTTGACTGAATGCTTCTTTGTGGAACCAAAAACGGTTCTTCTATGGCATCGCTGTGAAGAACCTTTTGAAGCACTTTTATTTTTAAGAGTGTAGTTGCACAGAGACCTAAAAAATGAACGTGTAAACCTCAAAAACAGTGACAATAAATAAAAATGAAATAAAAAGTTGATCTGTGAACAACACCACACAACAAATACCAACAGTGACGGCAAAAACAACAACAGCTGCATAAATAAAGTCAGCAAAATAATATCCTATAATAATAGCAACTGCATAATTTATTCATGCCGCAATGCATGCTAAATCAGCAATATTGTTCAATATGAAATTATTTTTTCATACAGCTCTGGGGCAATAGTTGAAAGGACAACATGTGGGTCTAACATGTGTTTTAATAAAGATTCACATGCAGAGTCACTAAAAATAAAGTACTTCACATTTCTTGGTGACTCAAAAGGTCCCGTATGCTGTATAAAATGTAATTGCTTTTCTACAGTACAAAATGAACACAATATTGAGCTAATTATAACGAGCTAAGCAGTTGGGAATCACTTGACAGTGTCTCTCATTAAGGGATTAATTAATCATTTTTACAGTAAAACATTTCACTTAAATGCCACAGTGTTATCATCAGATGATCAATCCATTATATTGGCTGAAACATATGTTGATAACCATTTACTTCCCTCCAGGGTTCGATATCTTGTAGTTGTGGTTCACAGAGTTTCTTTACACCAGCAAACGCCTATGAAATCATTTATGGGATGTGGAACTCAACTCATTCTTTTATGTCTAATTGAATTGGTTTGGCAGAAATCCATTGACTGTGTCCTTTTCATGGGTCTTCATTTTATACAGTAGCTGTGGGAGAGAAAGACGATCTCTGAGGAGCCAATTAAACTCACCACTGACCTTCTCAACATCAAAAACAGATAAAGAGGAGACAAAAAGCATCATAACATTCCTCATCCAGAGATGATGAACAGTTTGTTTCCTCTAATCCGAATCAAGGCCTTTGAAATTGAGATTTGAAAATGATCCAAGAATTGGGATTTACAGTAGTTTGGTGGATGAGGTTTTGACAGATTTTGATATCAGCTTATTTATTCGAGAACATCAGATAAACCTATCATTTTAACTTTAAAACTAGTGATATTATTTTAAAAATCACCCTTGTGTTCATTTAATTGCAGACTGATTTCCATCTTTAAAAACTGTACATATTACAAATTTGAGATTAGTGTGATTTTTTAAAGAAATTGCTCCTTTTATTCAGCAAGGACGCATTCAATTAATCAAAAGTGAGAGTAAAGACCTTTACTTTGTTACAAAAAACATATATACAGTATTTCAAATAAATACTGTTCTTTTGATCTTTCTATTCATCAAAGAATCCTGAAAAAAATGCACAAAAATATTAAGCAGTTTTCAACATTGATAATAATGAGAAATGTTTCTTGAGCAGCAAATCAGCATATTAGAATGATTTCTGAAGATCATGTGACACTGAAGATCAGTGTTGGGGAAAGTTACTTTTAAAAGTAATGCATTACAATATTGCGTTACTACATAAAAAAATAACTAATTATGTTACTTATTCACAGGAATAAATTACATTTGAAAATATATTCACAAAGAAAACACTTATTTTAAACTGTAATAATATTTCACAATTTTACTGTATTTTTAATCAAACAAATGCAGCCCTGGTGAGCTGAAGAGACGTCTTTTAAAAACATCTCAGCAACCTCAAACTCTTATGCAAAAGTGTAAAGCAGCAGGAAAGACCCTTCTCCAAATGAGAAACGCAATTCAATCAGATATGAAACTTATGAGACATTTTAAGTGCACTAAGCTAAATTCGAGGAAAAGATCCCCATCAGAACGCCGTATCAGTCGAAAACTGGGTTAGGCTCAACAATGAGGTTCTGCTTACTCAGAGATCTCCTAGAAGAGATGTATTAAAATGATATGGATATAAAATCAAGGCCATCAACAGGGTAATACATGACATTACCACCATATAAAACTGATTTAAGCTTCATCAAAGCAGTCAAATAAACCATGTGACCTTGCATCAATGCACTATGGTCCTTTGGTCTCTATATCATGGAGCAAAATAACCTTTAATTCTATAAAGAAGTAGCTGCATGTAGCATGTGCACTTTACTTTACCTCAGTTAGTAAAATTGAGCAGTGATTACTTGAAGTGTCCTTTGGGAAAAATTGCCATAAGTTTGCTTGTATCAGCCATAAACCATGTGGCCCTGTAGAAATGGATGCTCTGCTGGCTGCATAAAACCACAAAAGAGCAATAATCATCATTATCAGGTAATAAGCAGAGGTTTCTTGTTGTAGCGAATGTCTCTGTGTAAATGCTACTCATTGCAGAAGGAACTACTGAGGAAAACACAGAGCTGTGATCATAGAGCGTCATTCGGGTGGGTCCTCTACAATAAATCAACGCTGCGTAAATCATATCTTTCATAAAATAGTCATATTGGGAAAGCAATAAAAAAAAGATGGAAACAAAGAAAATATTCCAGTACTTACATCAGACTTTCATTTCCAGGTAGCACGGCGAGGCCAGTTTAATGATATAGCACATTTCACGGTAATTCAAAGTGCTTCATATGAAGAGAAGTGGAGAGGAAAGAGAGGAAACGACATATAAAAGTGAAGTTTAAAATCATTTAGGAACTAAAAAAAAGAAAAAGAAAAATAATAATAATAATAAAAAACAGTTCAATTAAAACCGTTCTAGAGTGATCTATAAAACAGGTGCCTTTTCCTTTTTGAAAATTGGCTTTGTAAATCAATTACTGTAAAAATAGACCAAAGAATGACTTTATGCATCTATAAATTGCATTTTGCCAAATCAAAGAAAATTAATAAAAATTAACATGCTGATATATTCTGAGCTAGAACGCTGCTGCTCTTCCTCCTCCTGCCATAGCATTCAATAAAATTACTTTCATAAAACAGAGAAAAAGTGTTTAATTTTTCTAATATTTAGTATGGCATGAATGACGTGACAAATGTTTTTAAGCAAAGTGCACTGTTATGTAGAGGTAAACGAGCAGTGTGACGGGGAATCAAAATTCACAGCAAAACATAATAATACATCAGTTAATAATAATATAATTAATAAACGTTTTTATATAAATGAGATTACAATATTAGACCGTTATATGCTTAATATATATATATATATATATATACACTAAGTTTGCGATCAGAACAATTTTTCATGTTTTTTTACAGGAGTTTCTTATGCTCATCAAGGCTGCATTTATTTGATCAAAATACAGGAAAAAATTTAATATTGTGAAATATTTTTATGATGTAAAATAACGTTTTTCTATTTTAATATACATAAAAATGTAATTTATTCCTGTGATGGTGTGTGTGTGTGTGTGTGTGTGTAATATGTTTGTATTATTATTATTATATCAACAGAATTTAAAAAGTGAAATTGCATATATTACTTGAATAGTGCCATATGCTGTGGACACAAATGTACTCCTAAAACAAATGCGACATTAACCCATCTTCAAAAATGAATGTAGGCATGAAATCAACACTGATTAGCTTGTTGGCTGGATGTGATCCTGCAGTAATCGCTCCGTCACCGATATAATGGCAACAGCATCTCTCAAGGGTCAGTGAAAAATATTTCTCCACCCCAGGCATGTGTCTCACTTCAGATGTGATGGTGTTTCGTAGCAGCAGCAGTTCTCTTAGCATTCAGTCGTGTCTCGGAGGCCCGTGTGTCGCTGTTGAGTGCTTTGGACAGGTGCCACGTCGTTGAGGAGCGCTCCTCTTACACCTGCACAATCTGTTCAGCAGCAATCCCATCAGCCCACGGGGAGCTCCAACAAGACCTGCAGAACAAACACATTACTTCCTGACAGGGTAAATGCTGTTTGACTGTAAATGACAACTTTATAGTGCCATTCCAAACTGAGTAGGCCTTCTGAGATGGGATCCTGACTGAAAAGAAACCTAATCACAGAGATGATGTACCCTCAAAAACTCCTCAGATTCCCACAGATCTGGAATACGCTCATTCATTTGAACATGCTTAAATACATTACGCAGATTTTCCCCTGCAGATCATGTGTGATTTGGAACAAGACAGCAACTCAAATACCACTGCTCATGTGAAAAGCAGAGAATCAACTCATATTGATTTAAAACTAACAAAACAACAAGTAAATACAATAAAGATACATGAGATGCTGCCATTGATTTGGCCAAAGAGGCAGCTCACTAGGTTTTGGGACCGATCTTGTGAGGTATCCACTTTATTTTTCTTCTTCTTCTTCTTCTTCTTCTGAAAGCATAACAATCACATTTTAGAAAATAATACATAAATAAATAAGTGTAAGTGAAAATAAATACAAAAATAAATAGTGTATAAAATGAGTGTTGGTTAAAGTAAATAAATAAATGATAGTGTATAAAATAAGTATAGGTACAAATAAATAAATAATAATATATAAATATATAAGTGAAAAAATAAATAAATAAGTGTAGGTGAAAAATAATTACAAAAATAGTGTATATAATAAGTGTAGTTCTAATAAATAAATAAATAAATAAATAATAATAATAATAATAATAATAATAATAAGTAAATAAATAAAATAAATGTAGGTACAAATAAATAAATAATACCGTATAAAAAAGTACAGGTGAAAATAAATATTTTGTAAAATAAGTGTAGAAAATAAATAAATGAATAGCCAAATAAGCAAATAAATAATATTATTTATATAAATAAGTAGGTGAAAATAAATAAATAGTGTATAAAATAAGTGTGTGTAAAAATAAATACATGCATACATACACGTAAGTGCAGGTGAAATTATACACGTTTACACCTGTAAATTGTGCACTTGGGTAAGAAAAATCTCTGGTAATGAACACCTCCAAGTGCATTTTGGATCATGTAAATAACATGTATGTGAAAATAAACATCATTCATTATAGTATAAATCAGAAAGCCATGGTATAACCATCTGCTTCCATCATGGTAGGAATTAAACGAGGCAAAGAGAGAAAACAAGATCATTGAGGTGTTAGCTGATTATAGTCTCACATCTCCTCACGTAAAAGCACATCCAGAGAATAACAGTTATGTTTTTGAGTGGCCATCATGATACAGTCTGTTCAAAACAAGCCTGTCCAAAATAACCAGCTACTAGCAAAATATTACAGAAGTATTGTAGAGATGCAGTGGTGGGAATGGATGTTTTACTGATAATAGACGCCCTTCGCTGCTCAAACAAATTCATCTCTGCTCTTCTAGCTTGTACACAATTACTGTCATCCACACTGCGTTCTGCTTTGCTGATTCCTCATCCTGTATGACCTTCACCAAAGGCTGCACAAAGACAAACAGTCTCTCACTTTTATCAGCCTTTACACAGACAAATATCACTAATATCACTAATGGCAAAACCTCCACCTTCTTTTCAATCAATCATGGGTTTGATTCCCAGCGAATGCATGAACAAGTTGTTTTGATTAAAAGCATCTGCCAAAGGCATGAATGTTAAATGTATATCATAATGGTAAGATTAAATGTAGATTGTATTAACACTAGCATTTGGCTCTGTGTTCTGTAGCACTACAGCATGCGTCAATTCTTCATCGCTCAGAACAAACCGCAAAACATCACCGACCTCAAAGCAAAACTGACATCTCAGATTGGAAATGGCACACAAAAGTTTACAGCTCAAGAAGAAAATAGGGCAAAGTAACTGGAGTCTATTAATAAATCAGGAAGATGTGTTGCACCAATGCAAATTACCTTTGAGGGTCTGATCCATAATTAGTGGTGCTTTCTGAGTCAAACATCACTATTACTGTTGCTTACCCTTAAGGATAGGGATTATTTGAACAAGCTTAAAAATACAAATACTTCAGATCATGAGGAGAGGTGTGCCCTTAGTTGTTTACACAGACAAACTTATAATATTTGACTTTCAGACAACAAAACAGCTTAAAAAGTTCATCTAGAGACCAACATATCACAGACTTGCAGCACACATCTTGTGGAGAAAATCATGATGTTCAGCTGTAGTGGAAGTAGAAAGACAGAACTGAGTAAAACTGGAGAAATATAAGCAGAGGACAGTGGACATCAGCAATATTTGAGCTTATACAATAGTGCTGTGTAAGAGTATGTGCATATAAATGAATGCAGAGCCGCTATGGCAGAATGTCTGATGGATTATTCATGAGTATAAAGTCATGTGACGATTGAAGATTTGATGCTTTCAAGCCACAGTCATGGTAATGTTCGACAACACATATTTACTTATTTTATCCATTATTTATAGATTTTGTTTGGGTGAAAAAAAGAAAAGATGCAGAGGAGCTGGAAATGAAAGCATGTGTGTTGAGGTGTAAGAAGGGCAGAAGAAGAACAAAGAAGCCTGAGATTCAGTTCAATAGCTCTTCAGGTTCCTTTGAAACACTGGACTGGAGTAAAGAGTAGAGATGAGATGCTTTCAAAGATCTCTGACTACTGTGAAACTAAATAACCGGCTCCAGGTTTGCACCAGCATCTGCCCTTGACTAACTAGTTTTGTTGCACCACGTGCTTGATAGATAGATAGAACGATAGGAAGATAGATAGAACGAACAAATAAACAATACACAGAAAGGACAAACGAATGAATGATAGAAAGATATAGACAGAGAAAAAGGAAGAGAGAAAGATTGATAAAACAGAAAAAAACAACAGACAGAACGAATGACAGAAAGGTAAACAGAACGATAGAACGGTAACCAAACTATAGAATGCTAAACAGAAAGAAAGATGGATTGATAGGAAAAAAGAATGATCGATAGAAAGAACAACATATAGAAAGAACAAATGATAAAAAGAATGAAAGATAGAACAAGAGAAAGAACGACATATGGAAAAAGAACAGACAGAACGATCAACAAAGAACAAATGATAGAAAGAATGAATGATAGAAAGAACAACTGATAGAAAGAATGACAGATAGAATGATATATATAATGCTAGATAGAAGGAACAAAGGACAGATAAAGAACTAATGATCGATAGACTGATATATAGAACGCTAGATAGAAAGAACGATTTACAGATAGTAAGAACAAATGATAGAAAGAAAGAATGAACAATAGAAATATATAGAACGTTAGAAAAAAACAGCATACAGACAGAATGAACCATTTAACAATTGATAGAAGAACAGATAAAGAGCGACAGAAAGAATAATAGATAAAGAATGAATTACAGAAAAAAAGATCAATAGAAAGAACAACTGATGGAAAGAATGACCAATAGACAGAAAGAACGACAGACGGAAAGAATAAATGATAGAAAGAGAAATCGATAGAAAGAACGACATACAGAAAGAATAATACATAGAATGAATGGCGGAAAGAAAGAAAAATAGATAGAACGATCAATAGAAAGACTAACAGAAGGAATGATCGATAGAACAAACAAACAAAAGATAGATAGAAACAATGGAACAATATATAGAAAGAACAGTCAACAGAATAACAGAGAAAATGACACAGAATGAACAATAGATATTTAACGATCAACAGAAAGAACGAATGATAGGTAAAAAGAAAAGTTGACAATGATATATAGAACAACAGAATGAATGCTAGAAAGAACCGGACGGACGGACGGACGGACGGACGGACGGACAGACAGACAGACAGACAGACAGACAGACAGACAGACAGACACAGACGGACAGACAGATAGATAGATAGATAGATAGATAGATAGACAGACAGACAGACAGACAGACAGACAGAGAGACAGACAGACAGACAAACAAACGATAGATAGAGAGATAGACAGACAGACAGACAGACAGACAGATAGACACAGACGGACAGACGGATAGATAGATAGACAGACAGACAGACAGACAGACAGATAGACACAGACGGACAGACGGATAGATAGACACAGACGGACAGACGGATAGATAGATAGATAGATAGATAGATATATAGATAGATAGATAGAGCATCTCATTCATGTGTCACCTTCACACTGTACCTTTCTCTACTCCCTGCTGTAATACATAAATAATGCATGAAAATATGCATAAATGTATATACTTTCTCTCAGATATCTGTACATGGAGTCTCACTGGATATAATTTCATCTCTAAGAGGACAGTTGGGAATAAAGCACTATGATTATAGTGAGCTGTGTGCTTACAGATACTTTAAGATTAAACATATAATAAAAAAAAAACAGGATGGGAAAACACATGTGAGGTCGAGTAACATCAGGCACATCATAAAAAAACAAAAAACAAAACACATAAATCATTTACTTCAATGCTGGTTTTTCTGAAGAAAATACATGTGCAAAACTCACCACCATAATGTCAGGTTAAAAGCTTAAATATCTTCAGTGTAAGTCTGTGGGATTTTTGCAACATTTTTATCACCCGCTATGTGGAAATCTTGCATCTGATCTCTTAAAAAAAAATCTTCTCGTCTCCTGCAACAAGTCACACGGTTTGAGACATCACTGACGTCTGTAGAACGAATCACTGAGCAACAGTAACAGTGATGGTTGCATTAGCAAACAGCACTAATGAGGCAGAATGAATCTGTTTTATAGAATTACAAACACCTCTCTCTGACAGCTCCATCATTTACAGTAGATTCATCATCAGTAATTAAATATATTTGGCAACAATCGCTGACAGAAATGTAGTAGATGCATTAGAAGTTCTGTCAGTTTGTGAAAATCACACGAACACAAACAAACCATCCATCTCTCAGACAGATGCGCTGGGTGAGTTATGCATAACACATTATCAGATTATTGTCTATATTTGATGATAGCTTCCTTCCCCGATTTCCTCTCTGCCCCGGTGTTCCTGCAAGAGAGCGTCTGCATTTTACCAGACAGTAAAGTTTTCAGCAGAGGCCACAAGGCTTCTATATGCCTGTATGTGTAAATATGAAAAGTAAAGCAATGTCAGTATCTGTTGGGATAAAGTTATGAGGCTATGGGAGATGATAAAATAAGATGAACTACATGATACTGTAAAATCAATTTATATTAATGTTTTGAATATATTCATGTTAATATAACACCATAATATCATATATAGATCCATAAATCTATTTGAAAATCTTGTTTAAACCCGTTTTGTTCAGTCTAAAAGAAAAAAAGAAAAAAACTCACCATACAATAAATAAATAAATAAATAAAAGAACTGCAGAAAATATTGAGGGTTTTATTATTATTATTAGTAGTAGTAGTAGTAGTAGTAGTGTTATTTTGCATATTACAGAAAATATGATACATTTCAAAAAGACATCAACATTTTTTTGTTGTCTTTATAGTAAGTAAAATTAAACATTAACTGATTTTTTTTATTTTTAAGTGAAATTCTACATTCATATTAGCTAATCTATCTTTGATGTTGAAGTTACGTGAACAAATTATGTTTTTGTTACTTAATTGATTAATTTGAATGTAAATCTTTATAATAATTTTCTTTTACTTTGATTGATTTATTTATTGATTGATTTATCGATTTATTTGGTTTAGTTTGGATGAACACTCAATTATAATTGAAACCCTAAATATAATTTGAGAAAAACTAATAAATTTGGCTGTAACAAATTTAACCTTTTTTTTTTCAGTGTATGCTGGATATTATTTAATGACTTTTCATCATTTAATGTGCATTTGATTAATTATTGCTGCCATAGTCTTTTTTTAATAAAACTCAGTTGTATTTGTCAGTAAATAAAAACTTTGAAAAAGCATCTCTCACAATATATATATACTGTATATATATATATATACAGGTGCATCTCAATAAATTAGAATGTCGTGGAAAAGTTCATTTATTTCAGTAATTCAACTCAAATTGTGAAACTCGTGTATGAAATAAATTCAATGCACACAGACTGAAGTAGTTTAAGTCTTTGGTTCCTTTAATTGTGATGATTTTGGCTCACATTTAACAAAAACCCACCAACAAATTAGAATACTTCATAAGACCAATAAAAAAAACATTTTTAGTGAATTGTTGGCCTTCTGGAAAGTATGTTCATTTACTTCTAATTTATTGAGATGCACCTGTATATATAATGACAGTATGAGCTAAAATTACTATCTACCATCTACCTGTAATGAAATATTTGTGACTTGTGTTGTTGCTTGCAAAAATGTTATGCTATCTGTCATAATGTTACAGCATGTGCCAGCAGGGACTAACTACCACAGCTAACCAGCTAAACCAGCAGCAGTGAGGAATGCTGTTCTGAGATCTGCTGTGGTAACTGGAGGCTAATCAGATCTTGGAAGGTCATCAGCTCTGCTGAAGCCAGTTGGGCCGCAGTGGACTGATTTAGTCCATAATGTCTGGCTCTGTTGGCACTTGACGCTCTGAGCCCGCAGCACGCCAGCGGCCCTCTTCCTCACTACCGGTGACACTCCAATGCCTGCGAACGAACAGAATCTGCCCTTTTTCATGCAGTGACTAAAGCTTTAAATGAAAGCATATTAGCAGGACGTTCTTCTGTACCTCTACAGACGAAAGTTCACTGAGTGAATCTCATGAAAACATATGCAGGTCACATTTCATCCTAAAAACATTTTAAGTAAAGAAAACTAAGCCTATTTGGTATTGATTACATGGTGACAATTAAGAGTCAAGAAGAATATCTCATTACCATAAATTAGTCTTTTGTAATTCTCATCACCTCCTCATTAGAGTATGTAATACTCGCGAGACGGAACGCGACGCTGTGATCGTCGGAGACTCCATCGTCCGGCACGTCCATGCTATGTTAGCTGAAGGTAAAGTGCACACTCACTGTTTCCCTGGTGCTCGTGTTCTCGATGTTTCTGCGCAGATACCCGTGATCCTGAACTTGCGCTGTACAGTCGATAAAGACTGTGTCTGTTCCCCGAATAGTGAGGTCAAAATATAAATTTAATGCAGGATCTAGAAAAAATCTGATCGTGATTAAACCAGAAATATGCTAAATAAATTAACAAAAACAATTTCATTTTTTACTTAATTTTTCTTTTGATAAAAAGTGAAAACGGGTCCCACAGACCCCAACACCACACTCTAAAAAATGCTGGGTTAAATACAACCCAGTGCTGGGTAAAATAGGGACAGACCAAGCAATTGGGCTGTTCAATTGCTGGGTTTGTCCCTATTTTACCCAGCACTGGGTTGTATTTAACCCAGCATTTTTTAGAGTGCATGCAAGGGTTAAAGACCCATCTCTTTGTCATAAGCTTGTACTGCAAGATTACAAGATTATGTATCGTGAAAAGCACTATACAAATAAACTTGAATTGAATTGAACTGAAATAGAGTACTTTATTACTAAATGTAAAAAAGTAGATTAAAAAAGCACAAGAGACTTGACACAGTTTAGCATGTAGCTATCACGTTACCTTAAAAAATTATTCACACACCAGAAATATTCTACAAAAAAATAAAAATAAAAAAATAAAAATAGTTTTAATCTTTGATAAGCATACGAATTTAATATGGTTAGTTATTAATATTGTCAACATGTAAACACTAAAATAATAATAATAATGCATATATATATATAAATATATGTACAAACAAACTTCAATCAGCTAATAATATTTCATTTTAATAATAATTTAATCAATACATTAATTAATATTATTTATTATTATAAAATCTAAACCTATTCTTCTTCTTATTATTATATATTAAGAATATCTCATTCTTAATTCTTTACCTATATATATATATATATATATATTATAATAATAATATATATATATAAATATATGTACAAACAAACTTCAATCAGCTAATAATATTTCATTTTAATAATAATTTAATCAATACATTAATTAATATTATTTATTATTATAAAATCTAAACCTATTCTTCTTATTATTTATATATATTAAGAAAGAA
>NW_015627245.1:177838-178464 GCF_001515625.1 Sinocyclocheilus rhinocerous
TCACTTTAGGATGGTTGTGTACACACACTGCCAACACACATTTCAGTTCAAGCAACTTGTAAAAGTGCATGTCGTATCCAATGACCCCTTTAAATATATTATTATTATAAATATTGTTAATCAATATTGTTTTGTAAAGTATTTATATTTAGAAGTATTTGGATATATTATACATATTTATGACTTGTCAGCCATCTTGGATGCTTTTTCACAAAGATTGTTGCATAAATAATGAGACATAAACTCAGTATTCTACATTTGTCTCACAAATTTGAGTTTATATCTCACATTTTTGCCACAGTATAAAAAAAGTAATTTTAACCTTTCTTGCAATTCTGCAATCTTGCAATTCTGAATATTTTTCTTGCAATTGTGAGTTTATTTCTTGCTAATCAGAGTTTTTTTTTTCTCAGAATTGCAAGAAATATATATATATATATATACAGTGCTGCTTGAAAGTTTGTGAACCCTTTAGAATTGTCTATATTTCTGCATAAATATGTCCTGAAAGTTGACAAAAAGAACCCAATCAAACAAAAGAGATGAAAATATATACTTTGTCATTTATTTATTCAGGAAAATTATACAATATTACATATCTGTGAGTGGCAAAAGTATGTGAATCT
>NW_015627245.1:179528-181481 GCF_001515625.1 Sinocyclocheilus rhinocerous
GCTGCTGTGAGCATGTAAGAAATACTGCTGCTGCAAATATAACATACATGAAATAACCCCCATATAGCGTACATGAATCACCTCGTAGCAGATCTATACAGGTGCAGCTGGGAAAGGTGGAGGGTTTCTGAAGCAAACTGCTACTGCAAGCACTAATCATATATTTGAATATTGAGCAGCGAGCTCATTGGCTACCGATACAGGAGAGAACCAATCAGCTGTGCCATGTGATAATGATGTCATTAGGTCAGATTGAGTTAGACCTATCGGACTGTGCCATCTAGAGTTTCATGCCAGAACTCTTTATTTATCTGGAAGCGCGTTTCCACCACAAGATATAAAAAAGGTCATTGCAGTTTTTATCTTACAATTTGTAGTTTTTTTCTCCCTCACAATTCTGTTTTTATATATACAGTGCTGCTTGAAAGTTTGTGAACCCTTTAGAATTGTCTATATTTCTGCATAAATATGTCCTGAAAGTTGACAAAAAGAACCCAATCAAACAAAAGAGATGAAAATATATACTTTGTCATTTATTTATTCAGGAAAATTACATTTTCCGGATCATTTTTCTCAATAAATAAATAAATGACAAAGTATATATTTCTGTCTCCTTTGTTTGATTGGATTCTCTTTGTCTACTTTCAGGATTTGTGTGAAAATCTAATTATGTTTTGGGTCATATTTATGCAGAAATATAGAAAATTCTAAAGGGTTCACAAACTTTCAAGCAGCACTGTATATATAAAAACAGAATTGTGAGGGAGAAAAAAACTACAGATTGGAAGATAAAAACTGCAATGACCTTTTTTTATATCTTGTGGTGGAAACGCGCTTCGAGATAAATAAAGAGTTCTGGCATGAAACTCTAGATGGCACAGTCCGATAGGTCCAACTCAATCTGACCTAATGACATCATTATCACATGGCACAGCTGATTGGTTCTCTCCTGTATCGGTAGCCAATGAGCTCGCTGCTCAATATTCAAATATATGATTACTTTCAGGATTTGTGTGAAAATCTAATTATGTTTTGGGTCATATTTATGCAGAAATATAGAAAATTCTAAAGGGTTCACAAACTTTCAAGCAGCACTGTATATATAAAAACAGAATTGTGAGGGAGAAAAAAACTACAAATTGTAAGATAAAAACTGCAATGACCTTTTTTATATCTTGTGGTGGAAACGCGCTTCCAGATAAATAAAGAGTTCTGGCATGAAACTCTAGATGGCACAGTCCGATAGGTCTAACTCAATCTGACCTAATGACATCATTATCACATGGCACAGCTGATTGGTTCTCTCCTGTATCGGTAGCCAATGAGCTCGCTGCTCAATATTCAAATATATGATTAGTGCTTGCAGTAGCAGTTTGCTTCAGAAACCCTCCACCTTTCCCAGCTGCACCTGTATAGATCTGCTACGAGGTGATTCATGTACGCTATATGGGGGTTATTGAATTAAGACTGGTTTTGTGGTCCAGGGTTACAAAGGAGATCTCTGAGGACCTCAGAAAAAGAGTTGCTGTTGCTCATCAGACAAAGAACGCTCTAAAAGCAAGGCGTGTAAAAGTCCAGTAGGTTTCAAAGGACTGCAGGCTAACTTCTAAGCAACTAAAGGCCTTTCTCGCATTGGCTAATGCTAATGTTTATGAGTCCATCATCTGGAGAACACTGAACAACCACGGTGTCCATGGCAGACTCGCAAGAAGAAAGCCACTGCTCTCCAAAAAGAACATTGCTGCCCATCTGCAGTTTGCTAAAGATCATGTGGACAAGCCAGAGGAATACTGGATGAATGTTTTGTGGATGGATGAGACCAAAACAGAACAGTTTGGTTTAAATGAGCAGCGTTATGTTTGGAGAAAGAAAACACTGCATTCCAGCATTCCAGCATAAGAACCTTATCCCATCAGTGAAACACGGTGGTGCTGGTATCATGGTTTGGGCCTG
>NW_015627245.1:181630-183994 GCF_001515625.1 Sinocyclocheilus rhinocerous
TGCAGAAATATAGAAAATTCTAAAGGGTTCACAAACTTTCAAGCAGCACTGTATATATAAAAACAGAATTGTGAGGGAGAAAAAAACTACAGATTGGAAGATAAAAACTGCAATGACCTTTTTTTATATCTTGTGGTGGAAACGCGCTTCGAGATAAATAAAGAGTTCTGGCATGAAACTCTAGATGGCACATAGGTCTAACTCAATCTGACCTAATGACATCATTATCACATGGCACAGCTGATTGGTTCTCTCCTGTATCGGTAGCCAATGAGCTCGCTGCTCAACATTCAAATATATGACTAGTGCTTGCCGTAGCAGTGCAGCTTGCTTCAGAAACCCTCCACCTTCCCCAGCTCCACCTGTATAGATCTGCTACAAGGTGATTCATGTAGTTGTCATGACAGAAATATGCTTTTATGACTCACTATATTGTGACTGTTAAATTGAAGAACAATAATGTGTCACAACTGAGCAATCAGAACATACTGCCTTTTCAAATTAACATATTTTTGCACTCATTATCTCAAATTAGAGCTTTAGACTGTAGACTGGATCTCTCATGGTTTGGAGGCATTTGACAATAGTCTGCATGAAAGAAAAATAACTAAGGAAATATCTTTAATATCTCAATTGTTTGATTAAATGGAGACCTTGCTGCAGTTCTCAGATGTTTCTCCTGAGAAAGAGACTTCCGTAATCTCACATGTGTCTCCTTTTGAGTGGAAATCTACCAGTATCCAACATGAAATGGAGTCTGTAAAACTGGTTCTGAATTGATGAATGAGTTCGGCAAAAGTTCCTGCTTGTTTACAACAAATTAATCTAATTTATAAAAATGAATCAATACAAATATTGTTGGTCTGCGTCTCTCATGATTGCAACTGAACCTAAAATGGATGACTGCTATGATTCTGGAAATGTTCAATAATTAATTTGAACGAGAATCAAATTCCCTCTGCCAAGTAATTTAGTTGATTAGCCTATAAGCTTTCTAAGGTTTTAGTGTGGGATTCTCTTGATAGAAATTTGCAACTTTACAACAGCTTAGAAAACTCTTTGTTTTGCAATACTTCATGATATTAATGTTGACTTCCACTCAGATTGGAAAACTGTAACTGAATGTCAGACTTAATGATAAACAATCACTTTTAAAACAAATGAAATGCATCACTGAGTCAAAGTGACTACAGTATGTGATAAAACCTGTGCACCAAAACATTTGCTGAAACGTGAGGTAAACACTATAAAAACAACACTATAAACCTCTCATAATCAGACACTTGCAAAACAAACAGCAGCATTGCCATTATGTTTATAAAGGCCTGTTGTTAATCAGACTCAATGAGCCTGCAGAAGCGCTGCTGCATTAATAGATTCACTAGCCATCTATAATTTATATGGGTTTCTAAACGCACTTCAAATGTCAACGCAAACACATAAAAATTACATCTGTTCCAATACTTTGTAGGTATACCTGGATGTCTACAGTTTATATAAGGAGCTGTCTTAGGCAGCGTCTTGAATAAAACATGAACAGAGAGCTCAAGAGACTAGTTTCTATCACATGATGATACCTTTAAAAATAAACAAATAAATAAATAATCAATACTATTTTTATGCAATTATTATTTAAATTATTATTATATATAATTATAATACATACACACACACACACACTAATATACAATATATATATTAGTGCTGACAAATGATTAATCACGATTAATTGCATCCAAAATAAAAGTTTTTGTTTACATAATATATATGTGTGTGTACTGTGTATATTTATTATGTATATATAAATACACACACATGCATGTACATATTTAAGAAAAATATGTTTTGTTTAAAGTTATGTTTATATATTAAATATATTTATATAGAATATAAATTATACGAATATAAATATACAAATGTAAATATATGTAAATATTTTCAAAATATATACTGTATGTGTGTGTATTTATATATACATAATAAATATACACAGTACACACACATATATATTATGTAAACAAAAACTTTTATTTTGGATGCGATTAAAATCATTTGACAGCACTAGTATATATATGTGTGTGTGTGTGTGTGTGTGTGTGTGTGTAAACAAACTTTAATCTTAAAAGCATATAAGCAGTTAATATTGTTAATAGGTATAAAATAAATATAAAAATAAAGTAAAAATATATAAATATATTAGTGCATATAATAACAACATTTAAAAAAACTAACTTTCTTATCTTTAATAAGCATATATGCATTTAATATTTTCAATATGCAATATATTAGATTGTTAATATAATAATATTTGATGCATTTATTTTTTTATTTTAATTAATATTATTATATATAATTATAATACAT
>NW_015627245.1:197509-202347 GCF_001515625.1 Sinocyclocheilus rhinocerous
TGTGTGTGTGTGTGTGTGTGTGTGTGTAAACAAACTTTAATCTTAAAAGCATATAAGCAGTTAATATTGTTAATAGGTATAAAATAAATATAAAAATAAAGTAAAAATATATAAATATATTAGTGCATATAATAACAACATTTAAAAAAACTAACTTTCTTATCTTTAATAAGCATATATGCATTTAATATTTTCAATATGCAATATATTAGATTGTTAATATAATAATATTTGATGCATTTATTTTTTTATTTTAATTAATATTATTATATATAATTATAATACATTAATTATATATATATATACACACACACACTGTTTACTTAGCTATCTAAATGAGGACATTCCATAGGCGTAATGGTTTTTATACTGTACAAACTGTATTTTCTATTGTCCTACACCAACCCTACCCCTAAACCTACCCCTCACAGGAAACTTTTTTTACAATTTTTAAAAAACGTTGTTTACTTTATTTTTATACCAGTTTTACAAATGAGGACGTCCCCAAAGGGAGGTTTTTGGAGATTTTGTCAGGTTTAGCTCACTTTTGGGTACAAATTTGTCCCCAAAATATGGTTAAGTAGGTACACACACACACACACACACACACACACACACATAAACTTTAATGTTAAAGGATATAAGCGATATATATATGTAATATATATAATACAGCATATAAGTGCATAAAATACAATATTTAAAATAAATCTTTAATAAGCATTTATGCACTTAATATTGTTGATATGCATACAAATAAAAACACATTTTATTTAAAAATCTCATTATAAATTCTAATAAATAAATATATATCTTTATATATATTTTTTTTAATTAGATGAGAATGTTAATCAATACCATTTTGTAAATGTACTTATATTTTGTAGTATTTGCATATATTTAGAACTCATCTGCCATCTTGGGTGCATTTTTTCACATGCAATTTCTTTCTCCAAATTTGGCCAAAAGAAAGTATCTAAGGCAGCATAATTATGCATTAGCAGTTTGTCTATGATGCCTTAAAATGCTGTATGGATAGGCAGCACATTTGGAACAGAGCTTATGTTTCTCTGCAAACAAAAGCTTCACAAAGCACTTTTTCACAAAGCTTCTCCAAGCGCAAATTAGAATTTGACTAAAGTAATTCCAGGACAATTTAGTGAGAAGAGATACCATATTATCTGTAAATTGGAGTGGTTAATCCAGCTTTCGCAACTTTCTGTGGAAGTACAGACCGTACAGACTCGAATTAAGACAGATACCACTTCAAGTCAACAGAAAACAAAGCATGCCCTGACGGGAGCAAAACACTGAATATCTTGATTCAAACAGAATTGCATCACATTATTGAAGCAAAATGTATTGCAAAAGACATTTCACACTGATTTAAGTGGGACTGTCGACGCTCAGGATTGATTTGAGCTGATTTTAATGTTTCATCAGATAACTAGAACAGATGGAACATTGTTTGCACATTGCATCTAAATCTTTCAGTCTGTGAATTTCAGTGACCCATAAATTGGTTAGAAAGGGATGGGACAGAGCGCTTTTACAACTCCATTAGGGATTGGCCTAATGAAACCTGCACAACAAATACACAAACAAGTGTGGAAATTAAAATGAAGTCTGGGGGCCACAGCGGTGATTTCTAAAGAGGTGGCGACAATTAAAATGAAAATTGGTCTGCTATTCTTCGGTGTATTTCCCATCTATGAATATTTAAAGGGTTAGTTCACCCAAAAATGAAAATTAGGCTGCGTTTTACTCACCCCCATGGGCGCATTTTATTTAACTTCTTTTAGACTGATGCATGCAACACCCGCTTGCAATGATAGAGCTTGAAAGATCAAAGACTATTTTTAATATAACTCCGACTGGATTCGTCTGAAAGAAGAAAGTCATATACACCTAGGATGCCTCAGGGGTGAGTAAAACGCAGCCTAATTTTCATTTGTGGGTGAACTAACCCTTTAAGCCATGAAGACTTGATTTGAGATTGCAAAACAACAGCTCATTTAGCGAAAGACGACTACTGAGAGCATGAACAAATCAAAGCATTGTCCTGAAGTGCTTTATATGCAGGAATGTGCATTGATTTAAATGTTGTAGCTAATTCTTGGGAAGGCAGAATGGTGAAAGTCAAAACACACAGATTAAGGCATTAAAGTCTTCAGATCCTTCCCCATTGCAGTTGTTTCATTAATGAAAAACGATTAAAGAACATAAGCACCTTAAAAGGTGTGCAGAGAAAGGTTTAAACAGGACATATTCACACACACAGACTGTTGTGTTCCAAAACCTAGTGAGCTGCATGCCTACCTACACAGCTTGTGATGTGGCATGCTTATGGGGGGGAAAAATCATTCAAGGTGGTAGATGAGTGAATTAAAAAAAATTAATAAAAAAATAAAAAATAAATATAGTACAAGTCAAACTATTTAACTATTAATTATTTATTTCAATGAAATGAATGTACTATGTTTTAGTTTGATAATGTTTTAATTTAATATTTAGCATTTTTAGGGGATTTTATGGTACTAAATCATATTTATGTAACAGTTATGATCCATTTATTACCTGTTAACCACATTTTGAGCATAGAACAGAAAATGGAATTTCCAAATTAAACTGTCATAAATCTTGAATACTTTAGAGCACAGACTTAAGTTTGATCTCATTTTAAAGAATACACTCGGCAGATTATTGTGAAAATATAACAAGAGAAAAAAAGTTTAAAAACTAAAAAAAAAAGTTTATTATTATGAAAAATTCACAAAAACTATTTTAAACTTTTATATAGAATATACATTTCCAAAACATGTTTTACTCTAGAAAATCAAGAACATCAGAGCCATAAATCTAAACAAGTTGTGCTCCAAATTTGAGTTTGATATCTTAAAAAATTAGCTTTCAGTAATATTTTGTTTGAGTGCAAAATACCAAATGTTTCTACTAGATGAAATTCGCTTTCCATTCATTCCCAATGCAGTTTTTAACCACGAACAATACAAGTGTGACTATTTTTTTCCCAGGACCATTTAAAAATCATTCAAGGTGGTAGATGAGTGGAGAAAAAAAATTAATAAAAAAATAAAAAATAAATATAGTACAAGTCAAACTATTTAACTATTAATTATTTATTTCAATGAAATGAATGTACTATGTTTTAGTTTGATAATGTTTTAATTTAATATTTAGCATTTTTAGGGGATTTTATGGTACTAAATCATATTTATGTAACAGTTATGATCCATTTATTACCTGTTAACCACATTTTGAGCATAGAACAGAAAATGGAATTTCCAAATTAAACTGTCATAAATCTTGAATACTTTAGAGCACAGACTTAAGTTTGATCTCATTTTAAAGAATACACTCGGCAGATTATTGTGAAAATATAACAAGAGAAAAAAAGTTTAAAAACTAAAAAAAAAAGTTTATTATTATGAAAAATTCACAAAAACTATTTTAAACTTTTATATAGAATATACATTTCCAAAACATGTTTTACTCTAGAAAATCAAGAACATCAGAGCCATAAATCTAAACAAGTTGTGCTCCAAATTTGAGTTTGATATCTTAAAAAATTAGCTTTCAGTAATATTTTGTTTGAGTGCAAAATACCAAATGTTTCTACTAGATGAAATTCGCTTTCCATTCATTCCCAATGCAGTTTTTAACCACGAACAATACAAGTGTGACTATTTTTTTCCCAGGACCGTTTAACCTTTTCGAATCATGTCCATGATTTTGTGTGTGTGTATTCACATAAGCAAGTGCATACACACACACACACACACACATATTATATATATATATATACATACATACATATACATGCACACACACACACATAAATATAAATGCATATACATATACATATATATATATACAGTATATATATACATATACTTATAGTATATGTATATGTGCAACTGCAGTGGTGCAACTCTCACAATTCTCTGATGCTAAAAGGGGCTACATTAGTCTTTTGGCAGACTTAAAGCGATTACACATAGTCTCTTATTTACGTCATATACCTGATGAGATCATTCTAAGAATCATTTATTACTTTAGGCGGTAAAAGAACAGCTGACTAACGCAAACTGACCTCAGTCTATTGAGCTCCCCATTTCTATGGACTCGAGTCATTAACAAAAGTTTTTGATCTCTTCTCCTGGAACCGGAATCGTGGTCTGTGAAAATGTCTCTCTAAAATGGCACCTTACACCTATTACTGGTTCTAAGTTCATGTTAAATACATTTTGCTCATTCTGTCAATAAGAAACAAGTGAAAATGAGCAGTCCGTCAGTGGAGGATTATCACGAAGACAGCGCTGTGATAATCCACTAATATCTGCCTGGGATTACTGAAGTGAGACTGCAATCTATGAGAGAACACGTTCAACATAATTCACTCTGTTCCAGGGGAACTGCATGCGTCAATGAGTATGACTGTCTTTTCAGTTAATACAAGCTTTGATTTGAAAGAAAAAGTGTTATTTGTTACATTATGTTAATCATTAAAGGAATAACTCACTCAAAAATGAAAATTTGCTGAAAATGTACTCACCCTCAGGCCATCCAAGATGTAGATGAGTTTGCTCCTTCTTCAGATTTGGAGAAATGCAGCATTCCATCACTTGCTCACCAATGGATCCTCTGCAGTGAATGGGTGCCGTCAGAATGAGAGTCCAAACAGCTGATAAAAACATCACAATAATCCACACCACTCCAGCGTGTTTGTAAAAATACAAATCCATCATTAAGATTCAACTTTAAACTGTTGCTTTTGGCCAAAATATGGGTCCATAATCCATAATAATGCTTCCTCCAGT
>NW_015627245.1:202357-233288 GCF_001515625.1 Sinocyclocheilus rhinocerous
TTTAAAGGCGATTTTCTCAATATTTAGATTTTTTTGCACTCTCAGATTCCAGATTTTCAAATAGTTGTATCTCGACCAAATATTCTCGATCAGGTGATGAATAAACCTCAATTTTGAAAAATTGACACTTAAGACTGGTTTTGTGGTCCAGGGTCACATATTTGTTTAGAGCTGTTTTGGACTGTTTTGGCTTGTAAACGGTGCTTGATCTGTGCAGATTTCTCTCCTGATTCAGATGAGATTACTTTTTCAATGCCAAAAGCAATATTATGGATATGAGGACTCGTATTTTAGACGGAAGCAACAGTTTGAAGTTAAAAACACTGTTTGAAGTCTTACAAACACGCAGCTTTTAGCTCCTCAAGATGTTAACTGATGGACTGGAGTGGTGTGGATTACTTGTGGATTATTGTGATGTTTTTATCAGCTGTTTGGACTCTCATTCTGACGGCACCCATTCACTGCAGAGCATCCATTGGTGAGCAAGTGATGGAATGCTACATTTCTCCAAACCTGATGAAGAAACAAACTCATCCTAATCTTGGATGGCCTGAGGGTGACGTTTTCATTTTTTTGGTGACCTATTCCTTTAAGAGCTTCAAGGAAGTTGCTGATTCTGTTTTCAAAAATGTTCTTCACAGTGAGGTGTTTGGCTTGTCAGAGTGGTTTTTCTCACTACAGTGTCCCTAACATGTTTAATGAAATACATTGATCTAAAGGTGAGTCAGAGTCACTCAGTGGATCAATGCAAATGTGCTCAGAGTCGATAACACATGACACAAGCTGCACAATTTAATACCTGTGTTTTTACAAACGCTATCGATGGACAACCTTAATTGAAATACCACCAGATTAATCAATATGGTTTGCTTACAAAGGCAGGCTGAATGTGTCATACAGACACATTTTTAATAGGCAACACTTCCACAAAGTCAACAGCTACATTTATAATGAAATATAATGCAAATACTACGAGTAGTATGCTAGAATGCTATTCCGAACACAGCCGTTTGAGTGGTTTTGCCTTGTAAAACTGTTAGTGTGTTGTTTGCGGTTGCCAAGGTGTTGCTAAGGTGGTTTTTTAGCAGGTTGTTAAATAGTTGCCAGGGTGTTCAAGTAACAGCACACCTCTCTTCAACAAGTCACACAAGATTTGAGGAATCATTCGAGTGTGCTTAAGTTCACATCTGTACATATTTCTCTCCCGATTCAAACGAGACGACTTTTTTCACTGGAGGAAGCAATATTATGGAAAGAGGTCTCATATTTTAGCTGGAAGCAATGGTTAAAACGACTTGATGGATTTGTTTCTTACAAATATGCAGATGTACACTTCACAAGACATTAACTGATGGACTGGAGTGGTGTGGATTATTGTGATGTTTTTATCAGCTGTTTGGACTCTCATTCTGACGGCACCCATTCACTGCAGAGGACCCATTAGTGAGCAACTGATGCAATGCTACATTTCTCCAAAGATGAAAAACTTCACCTAACATAGGAGTTTGAGCAATTGCAACAGTGCTTACCTTAGCGAACCCTGCTAATTTACCCACCAAATAAGATTCCCCATATCAGAACACAGTGTTTGCTGAGACAGCTTGTGTTCCTAGAAAACGCGGTGCGAGCCTCAGTCCGATTCCTCAAAGGAGAGGAACGTTTCTGCAGCTGCCCTCTTGAATACAAAATCATAAAGTATATTTCAAAGTTAAACCTTCCCTTTGAACAGTCTCAGCAGAGTCTCATTAATCTTCTACATATAGGAACAGGATGTGTTGGAACAGAACAAGACACGGTCTCAGAGGACAAAAACATTGCAGGGTAAACGTGAGGTCACAAGATGAGAGAGCAAATGCCACTCAATTAAGCAACATACACTACCGATCAATTTTCTCTTGAAAGAAATTAATATTTTTATTCAGCAAAGATGCACAGAACTGATGGCAGTAAAGGCATTTCTAAGGTTACAAAAAATCTATTTCAATTAAAAGCTGTTCTTATGAACTCAAAGAATCCTGAAAAAAAGTATTAAAAAAATATTAAGCATTAACTGTTATATATTATGCATTTGAACTGTTTTCAATGTTGATAATAATAACAAATGCTTCTTGAGTAGCATATTAGAATGATTTCTGAAGGATCATGTAACACTGAAGACTGGAGTAATGATGCTTAAAATTCAGCTTTGATCACAGAAATAAATTACATTTTAGAATATATTCAAATTGAAAACAGTTATTTTAAATTGTAAAAATATTTCACAATTTGTACTGTATTTTTGATAAACGCAGCCATGAACATAAGAGACTTCTTTCAACTATACTTTTGAACAGTGTATAAACATATAAACAGTGAGTCATCCATATTCAAACCCATGTGTGACTGTTTAGGAAGGAGAACCCCGTGAATAATGCATCCAGGTTTACTGATCTCTACAGGATGACAATGCTGACGTCTGCAATGCATGAAATCAGGGAATGGGGGACATCAATCACTAACCCTATACTAACAAGAAAGCCCCATTTTCCCCTCCACATTGTGCAGATCTTTCGATCTCTGCTGGTATCAGAGGAACAGACACACCTCCTGCTGACTAGACGCACGACACATCGTCATCGCTCACCCAGAGACACTGATAAATCTCAACACACTTGAGGTGGCATCTGCTCAAAACAGCCAAGAAATTCAACCGCATTCGATCGCTCACATCAGTTACTGTACCACTGCCATATTCAGGAGCCTATAAACTCAATCGCTCGCTTGAATTTCAGGATGAGAGTAGAGATATTATGGAGTGTGAAGAAGGAAATACATAGGTGAACACATTTTTTTTTAAAGACACAGAAAACAGAAACTAGTGTAAATGTGTAAATGAATATTCCAGGTTCAATACCATTTAAGTTTAATGAAATACACATAGTTTCAACAGGATGAGTGTTAACATGATTGAAAAAAATGCTTGCTAACCTTTTCTGTGTAGTTATATTTAATTTTTACAACTTTGTTGCCATTGTAATGCAATGCCATAAACCATATCACAACTGTAAAAATTAAGATTTAAACAACTTTACAGCTTAAATCATCTAAGTTTCAACAGAACAATTAAAGTTAGTGCTTTCATAAAATTGTAAGCTTCATATTTAGACATTTAAATTCTACAAAAATGGGCCCTTTTATTAATTTATTAATGGATTCATATTTATAAATTATTTTTGTTAAATAATTACTTTGTAATTTAGTCAATTTATTTATAGATGAATAAATTCATTTGTAAAAAAAAAAATGTCTTTTTTTGTACAATTAGTTATTAATTAACTACATTAATATTTCCAAGCCAATTGTGGTCCTCCATAAGTACTTCACCATGACATTATTATCTATTTATTTATTTAGGCTTTTTAAAAACTATAGATAAGCATGATGTCGCCTCAAATGTTGTTGATTGAGCTTAACTAGTTCTCAAACTGGAATATTCCAGCAGAATCAACATGTAATCAGATCAAAATTGACCTTATTTACTTTCTTAAAGCAGGCATGAAATGACAATTTGCCCTGTATATGTTCTAATTGTGTGTTATTAATCTTATTGTTAACAATTCATTCATGCATGTTTTTAAATTGGTAACACTTTACTTTTGTAAAGTGCTTTAGCTTTTATATATTATATATAATGCATTCTAAAGAAATTCATAATGTATGAAATAATGCATATTTTTTCATAAACAATTGTAACCAAAGATAAAATGAATTATATTTGCAGATATTATTGTTACATATGAAATTGATTGCTTGTCATCTCTTTTAATGAAATTCACTTTCTAAAGGTGCAACAATGAATAGCCAATGTTAAAAAAAGTTTTATCAAACATACCATTATAAGGTGCATTACCAGGCATAATTGATGGATTAAAAGACTTTTATAATGCATTATATAAAGGCTTTCAGTAAAGAAATTTTTGACTCGGTTTTCAATCCAAAATATCACAACTTAATCTTCCGGTGAAGTATATAATTAATGCTGCATCTGCATCTGTCCATTCAAGAAAATTCAGTGGAGAAGAATACATTAGACATCAGCGCGAAACCTGCCGACAAACATTGCTCTAATGAGCGTCCGGTGCATTTGTACCATGCACATTTACACTGGCCATCAGAAAAAAACACAATGCACAAACTTTCCCACTCTAATTAGATGCTTCTGGTGGCACATTTCAGCTGCTGCACATACAGAGCATCTCAATTCTCAGAATAAATCAAACCATAATAACCTCACTGCTGCATCCCACAGCGCAGGAGCTGCATCAGCCGCCGAGGAACATAAAGATGATTCAGCGACTCTACAGACGAGTGAAGCAGCACTACTTCTCCGAGTACAGAGACGTCATCAAAGCTGCAGAGCCCGGCTGGAGCTCTCACTCCATTTCTATCGCTCTGTTTCTCTAATTCTCTCCTGTGGAGGAAGAGGCAAGGCTACAGCTGTTGCTCAGACTTTGGGTTAGTGATCTGAAGAACACCCAAACTGTGGATTAAACATTACTTGTGCTTAATTATTTGTGTAGAGACAGAAGAAAGGTCTGCTGCTACTTTACTAAATGATGTATAAATGAGAGAAAAACACATAGATTTACATTGCAGGATCACAAGACCACAACAGGTTGCACAGATCGGATCTTTTTGCTTGCACCTATAAGAAAATCTAATATATGACATACTGTATATTGCCCTATATTAAGAGTTTGCAATATATGTTTCCCAAAATTGCAATATATGATATATAATTTTCATATACATACATTCTCTGGGTGGATGAATATAAAAGTTTATAACATATGAAATCCCCATAGTAAAAATTTTATATGTACATATGTTAATAATATATATTTTTTTTTTATATGATATCATATGTAGCATATACATATAACACTGCATGTTATATGTATATACAAAAATCTGTATGTTTATGTGCTTTGGAATTTTTTATTTTTTATTTTTTTTAAATACATGTCTAAATTTTACTATGCATGTGCGTGTATGCATATAATAATATGCTTGTGTATGGGCAAACAGCAAAAACCCATATCAGATCAGATTTTATTGCATTTAGTTCGGACCACTTTCAAATCCACTTTTCCAATATCAAGAGTCGAAATACTAACAGACATAGTAGTATTTAGACTCTTGATATTGGAAAAGTGGATTTGAAAGTGTCTGTTACCTCAATAATTCCCAATATAATAGAACACACCGCACCACTACTCATATCTCTAGCTATTGCCAAGAAAACAATTCTCATGCACTGGAAAAATAAAACCCAAATCTCTGTGGCACAATGGACTCAACTATTAAAAGAACACATAACCGATGAAAGACAAACCTCTATAGCCAAAAACCAATTGGACACCTTCACAACACAATTCTCACCCCTCCTCTTCTATCTAGACATTTAGACATTATCCACTTGTATTTCATAATAATAATATTTTATAGTAATTGTATTGTACAGAGTATGTTATATTAATTACCAGTGAATTGATACCCCGAAATATATCAAATAAGAAATGTTCTTAATTTACTACAACTATGCCCCATATGTAAAGTGTATTACATGACTGAGATTTTTAATATGAAAATTATTAGTATGTATGAACGTGTATTTATATGTATACGCAGAAATATATATATACTGTATATACTTAAAGCATTCAAAAGTACTAAATGTAATTCTGATTATTAGTCATGTTTCTGTTTGATTTGTTCTCTCTCGTTGTATTATGTCAAATTGGATGTGTATATTTGTATATTGTATGTACAGTATATGGGGAAAAAGCAATAATAAAAATTAAATATTCGGATACTAAATAATTTAAATACTAAAATTTAAAATGACTAAATATTCGGATTCTCCTGTTATTTCACTATTTTTTAGCCATCAATATCCATTCTAACTGAAAATGTGTTTATATCTGTGCATCTATGCACTGGCTACCGGTTGCGGCTCGAATCAAGTTCAAGACATTGATGCTTGCATATAGAACAGCCACAGGCTCAGCACCCGCCTACTTCCACTCACTACTACGAATCTACATCCCCTCCAGAAGTCTGAGATCCGCTAGTGAGCGACGCCTCGTGGTACCATCACAGAGAGGCTCAAAATCACTTTCCAGAACATTCTCGTTCACCGTTCCTGGCTGGTGGAACGATCTTCCCACCCCTATCTGGAATGCTGAATCCCTGACCATTTTCAAGCGACAGCTGAAAACTCATCTCTTTTGAAGCTACTTGACTTCATCATCATAAAAAAAATAAAAAATAAAAATTCTCTCTCTTTATCTATTCCTTCTCTTTCTAGCGTGTACTTATTTGAACAATGTCTAAAAACTTGGTATTACAAGCACTTCCTGTATCTGTTTGCCTCTTTTAAGAAGAATCGCTTTATGTATCCCCCAATTGTAAGTCGCTTTGGATAAAAGCGTCTGCTAAATGTCTAAATGTAAATGTAAATGTAAATGGTGCTTGATCCGTGCATATTTCGCTCCTGATTCAGATGACTAATATTATGGATAGAGGACTCATATTTTAGCCGTACAAAGGTTTGAAGTTAAAAGCATCTTAATGGTGGATTTGTTTCTTACAAACACACAGCTTTTTGCTTCACAGGATGTTAACTGATGGACTGGAGTGGTGTGGATTACTTGTGGATTATTGTGATGTTTTTATCAGCTGTTTGGACTCTCATTCTGACGGCACCCATTCACTGCAGAGCATCCATTGCTGAGGAAGTGATGCAATGCTACATTTCTCCAAATCTGATGAAGAAACAAACTCATCTACATCTTGGATGGCCTAAAGGTGGGTATATTTTCAGCAAATTTTCATTTTTGGCTGAACTATTCCTTTAAGGCAACAAATGCAGGTTTCCACTTTTTACAGTGTACAAGCAGCACACTATATCACTGATGCTTTCTCTTAATTGGGAGGTATATTACTCCCCGCCTGCCATCTTTATGACTATTGTGACAGAGCGTGTAATTCAGGCTGAAGTCAGAAGTGCGGTTTAGTTGAAACAGCTGATTATCCGCTGACTCTTGATGGAGAGTGTCAGAGCAAAGCGCAGGTTAAGCCCGGGGATTTACTGCAGTGATAACCATATAATCCAGCACTCCTACAGGGAGTCATTTACCAGATCAAGTGGTTCCGATGCGAGTCCTAGAGCGTGTTTCTGCATTGAACATGCTGATGGAGAAAAGGACATTAGAATGAATCCCTGACGAGCACATCATCAATTCTCTCACTGTTTTAATGGAGCAGATTAAGGTGTAGCCTAAAGGTGAATTGTGTAATTTTTTTGATTAAAATACATTCTCATGAGATGTGCTGCTCCTTCAGTAAGAAATCATACTTTCACCTGCTGGATGATAAGACGGGTCATAAAATCCCACAGATTGACATTTAAGGAGGGATTCGAGCAAAGTAAGCAACCACCCATCATGATAGCAAGTTTTTTATGAAACACCACTCAAATCTTCTGTTTGGTGGTGCACACATTACCATGCTTCATCTTTAATGATGTAAAACAAGAAGATAACAGAAATTGCAAGATCTACACTAACAAATGCCTGTCTGGTTTAACACAAAAGTTCATGTAAAATAAAGAGTATTTTGTACATTATTTCATCGCTCTGAAGAAAGCTATGTGCTGAAATGTTGTTTGCATCGGTCTGTTTTTACTTCACTGGACTTTGCACCAGGGTTATTATAGTTAACTAAAACAAAAACTATTTTAAAAAAAGTACTTAAAATAAAATATATCAAAGACAAAAATTGTAAAAAAAAAAATCATAACAAATTTAATTTGATAATTGCAATATAAAACTTCATTAAAAACAGATCAAATAAAATTATTGAAATTATGAAAATAAAATTAGATCAAATAAAATTTAAAAATTCAAACAAATCAAATAAAAATGTGAAATTATTCAAATAAAAATTATAATAGTATCTCAGTGACTCTAAAATAACACTGATACAAAAATAAATTTGTATGCAAATTTAAAAAATATAAAAATATCACTTTTGCCAGTAACCATCCACCCAAAACACCCTACCAACCAAATGTCTTCACAATCACACAGAAAACCCTAGCAACAAGTTTTTCAATTGCAAGCTTCACTCACTTTTCTTCCAAAGAAAAGTACCAATCAATTTTTTTGTTCCACAGAAATTACTATAATAATTGCCATTAATCATCTAACAAAAAGATAAGTCTAAGACCTAACAAGCAACCTATAAGAAACCATCCAGTAAGGAATACTTCAGCGATCTGAAGAAAGTAATGTACTGAACATTTTCATGTTGATCTGGCTTTTTTCACGATGCAAATTTAAAAATAACGCATCTTTTCCAGACCTTTTTAGTCTAAATCTTTATTCAGTGTGCAGACAACATTGTCAGTTTTTTGTTAACACAAAGGTTGCAATGTTAATCACAAACCGGGGTGACCTAGAAACGGAGTAATCGAGATAACGGCCGCCAGTGCCCTTGAGCAAAGCACTTAACCTCAGGTCCCTCCAAGAGCTCTGTCCCTGAAATTAGCGTACTACAAGTCACCTCGAAAGAAAGCACTTATTAAATATCAACTATAAAGCAAATCCCATAAAAGCAAACCCATGAACTATGAGCTAAACCTGCTATATAAACTCAGCGAAGATGAATTCAGTGGCGCTGAAGGTCAGCATGATGCTGAAGCAGGTTAAAAGAGCCTCGTTCACAGGGTACTGACTCCTAATTATCTCCTTTCTGCTGAGACGTCTTATTCTCGGATCTCCAATTAACACTCAGATTAGCTCTCGATCCATCCGTCCTTTCTTTCTTTGATATTTCTTCCCAGCAGGCAGTGGTGCGGGAGATGTTTACACTCCAGACAGTGAGATGATGAAGCTGTCTGAGACTCGCACATCCACGCTTAGTTAACTCTGAATGCTACTGAAACTCTGAACATTTCATTAGAATTAATTACGGAGACTTTAAGATAAGATCCTTAAAGATGAGTTTGCTCATTTACTCAGCCGTTCCAAAGTTGTAAGAGTTACTTTCTTATGTGGTGTCTAAAGATGTTAATGTCATTTCCTATACAACAAAACCAAAAAATGTCAAAAAGTATGATGTATGACAAAAGTACAAAAAAATAAATAAAGAAAATAAAAATTTAAAAAATAATACATTTTTGTGATAGATAGATAGATAGATAGATCTAGGAAACATTTCTCATTTTCATTTAGTTTACCTTGATGTATCAAAATCATTAAAACTAAAACTAATATAAAAATTAATAAAAACAAACACTATATACACATACAAAAAATCTAGTAAAAATGTTTATTAGATTTGAAATAAAAACAAAAATTTTGAATAAAAACAAAAACTATATAGACATACACACAAATCTAATAAAATGACAAAAACACACAACAAAATAAACTTTTAACAAAAATTAAAATGTAAAATATAAAAATAAAAACGAATTCAAAACATAAATAAACATATATAAAACATAAATAAAAATTATAATGGTATCTCAATGATATTAAAATAACAAACGGTATGTGCAAGCCAGGCTCTTTAAGACACTTTGTGCCAGAACAGAACAATAAAATCTATGACTTCAGAAATTATATTGCAGTGATTTATGATCTGGATCACAAACACAAAGGTGGTGAATTCACCCAGAAACTAGAGTTACTGAGAAGGCTGCAATACTCCGTCATGACTGAACCCCAGAGTTAAGTACTTAACTACAGTTTGCTCCATAATTACATTCCCTGCAATTAGTGCACTGGAAGTCATTCCGGCTGAAGCATCTGCCAAAGGCTGAGAATCAGAACGATCTCGAGGAAGACGGGAAATCTCTCTCACTCATACACCACAAGCCTGGCCAGACGCTGTGTGTCATTTTGACTGCTACAGGGAAACCTATTCAACAAACAGCAATTAAGCTTCAATGATGCCAAACAAATCCATTTGAGAAGGAAGAGTATTATAAAGCCAGGTCAAATTAAACACTCCCTCATAAAAGTGAGTTATTACTACTGTTGGCAGAATACAAAGAAAACACAATAACATCATCGCTGAAAGACAAGGTATAGTGGCGAATGATCACCTAATAAAAACACAATTTAATGCACAATATAATGACATTATGCTGAGCTGGAAAACACATTGTTATTTTAATATAATATATAAACACTATTATAGTATTTATTAATATTTTCAATTTGCTTTCATTCTTCCAGCTTTTATTTTAATGTTAGTTTAAGTTTTAGTAATTTTGCCATGTGCTATTGTAATTTTTTTTAAATATACATTTCATTTATTCCAGTTTTAGTGATTTTAGTACTTAAACTTGGTTTATTTCAGCTAACATTTCAAAATATTTTATAATGGTTTTATTTAAACTTTTTCTATTTTGCTTTCATTTATTTTTATTAGTGAGTTTAGTACTTAAACTTTATTTCAGTTAGTTGCCAAGGCAGCATTTCTAAATTTCTATTTTTTTTTTTTTTAATCTAATACTTATATTTTAGCAATGAAAACTTATTTTTAAATAAGTTTACATTTTACAATAGCAATACTGAAACAAATGCACACATAATCACATCGCATTCATCGTTTCTAAAATCAGATGCAACAAACGGCTTAAAAACAACAAAGAAAACCATTAACAGTCACTCATATCAGACACAACTGTCACGCTCAGGTCGAGGAAAGGCACACGAAGACGACGATAACCTCACTAAGATTTAATAGTACGCCAAGATGAAGAAGACAGGCTCATAACAGCAATAACAAACAGCGCACTGAGCTTAAATGAGGAGCTAATGAGGGCAACACAGGAGCAGGAGGTTAACTGATAATGAACTAAACAAGATAATGACCTGATGAACTAAACTAGGAGAGGAACAAAACCAAATAAGGGCAAACAGGAAAAGAAAACTCAAAAAACAAAACAACACAGAACTGCAAAATGTCTGTGCCAGAGAAAATATGAACTTTATATTCCATGTCAAACATCTATATCTGGCCCATTTTAAAATGTATTAAATTTTAAAGCACAGTTCTGATTTGTCAAAGTCATTATGTCCTATTAATTTCTTAGTTATGTCGTTGTAGCGAATCAGCTCATGGGGAAATATGAATAATTAATCATAACTAGTTATAATTAGTTATAAATATTTAGATCCGCTGTAGATATTTACTTGACCTCTCAGGGTCTAGTAATTAATTATATTAAGTCTTTGTCTCTAAAGACCATGTATGATATGCTGCGTTCAAGTCCTCCTGGGACATTCGTACTTACGAGTTGACAAGTCGTAATTACGACGTCAGGTGCGTTCAAGTCAGTTTAGTCGGCACAAGATGGCGGTGTACCTTCTTTTAATAAATTACAAGAAAATACAACAGTCCATCGATTCCGCCATGTTTCTCATTGTCACGCCCCCAACTCGGAAACTCGGGGCTTAAAGAAATTTTCGAGTTTCCCACTCGTAATAACGACTTTGTGGTGGCGTTCATGTACGTTCAACTCGTAAATACGATCTATCCGACATGACTTGAACGCACCAATAGATCGTGCAGCATTTAGGCTTGTACACTGTGCAGCGAGTAAAAGCACAAAATAATTTCCTTGTAACATTCGGAAAATCCTCGGATCTTCTAATACTGTTTATTTAAGCATTAAATCGCCAAGATTTATATAAAGAATAAATGCAATCTTTAATATCTAAGCAGAAACATACGATGCGAAAGCCTGTGATTCAGACCATAAATACTGACTCATGGTGTGTGTTATTTTTACCTGTTGTAAAGGTTATGAGAGTTTTCATATCCATATGCCAAAGAGCTCTGTGGACTGTTTTTGTATTTGAATGCGCTTTTCCCACATACACTAATCACCTAATTGGATCGATTATTAATTTGTCAAATGGAGCATTACAGGTTTGTGTGCTAAAAGGTGTGGCACAGAGTTTTTCTGTGTGAAAGTGTCAAGGTTAGATAAAGACACAAAGTGCATTCTATTAGATGAGACGAAGAAACATTCAATGCATCATGACAGATAAACACCTTAGACTCTAAGAATAGTGAGAATGAGGAGTCATAAGCACCGCAGACGACTTAATGAGAGAGTCTAGAAATGATCCTGACCAAACAAATGAGAGCGTGTAGCTGAGAAAGTGTGCAGTTTAAAGTACAGCTTGCTACCGAGTCATGCTATTATACTTCAGTCTGTCAGATTTAATCATCAGTGTTACCGAACACACAGAAAATCCTGAAGATGATTACTGACTTGATGAAGAAGCCTACACCTCTTCCTCCCACAGAAACACAGTTGTCAAGAGAGCAGGAGTCGTAATAATTCCCAGGAACACCTCAGACGGGATAAAAACACCACTGCAATTGATGAGGAAACACAACAATGCCTGTATTTCCAAAAACAGTTTAGGAGATTTGGGCAAGATCCCCAAATTCACAGACATACAGTATGATTTTTGTCAAATTAACAGTCACAGCATCTAACCCTCGTTTTGTAATCCTGATGTTTCTGTATTGCATATGCAAATTCAAATCCATACAGTCTATTCTCCAAATCCAAGAACACTAACAGATGCCTCTATTCTGCATTTTGTCTAATTTCATACATTTTTTCAAATCGCAAATTATACCTGCATGACAGTTTGAGTCAAAGTAGAAGGAGATCACATGATTGTCACTAATTCACTTACTTTTGATTAGTCAACTAGAAATGCTGCAGAATATATAAAAAGAGAGAGATGTATATATATCATATCTTACATCAGGGTTATTATAGTTAATTAAAGCTATACAAAAAAGTAATGTAAAAGTGTAAAAAAAGAAAAAAAATGATGATAAAATCAAATATTAACATAACTTATTTCAAACTTATTTTATTATAACTTATTTTGATTTCAGCAAGTTGCCAAAGCTAGTTACTCGATTTACAAAAAATAATTAAAACTTAAAACTTATTTTATTATATTTTATATTTATTATATTTATATAGTTTTTATTAATTTTAACTATATTTCGTTTAACATATGTATATTTATAATCATATAGTAAAAACATATTTATATTTTGTCATGTTGACTTATTCTAAAAATTTTAATTTTAACATATTGAAATATTTTATAAACTTTAATAAAACTTTCTAATAAAATATTTTACAAAACAATAACTAATAAAAATTAAACACAAAATTACTAAAACTTTAAATAAAATTAAAATGAAAACAGAATATACAAAAATAAAAATGAATTCAAAATATTAAAACTGCAATATTATCTCAATGATACTAAAATAATCCTATAAACTTTAATATTACAATTTTACATTAATATTACAAACTTTTAAAACATTTATTTTTTAAATGTTTCTATATCCTAAAACTTTCAGTTCCGTTTAAATAATGATTTTCAATGTGGTCTAAGAGCCCACTGTATCACTGGATCACAATATTACAAATACGACCATTTACTGCGTGAGGTCCATAGACTGTATAAAAACATGTCGTGTAAATTTGTTGAGGGACGTTAAATGGGCCAACACTGCACCCTGCTGACGCAAAAGGAAAATTAAATACGACATAATCTTTCTAGTCCATCACATCATTTTCAAACAAATATGCTGCCTTCTCTCACATATTACATCAAATACATTCTTACAGCGGATCTCAATATAAGCGACGCTTCATGGCCTAGGCGGCGTGTCTATTTAATAAATCTCTTATTTTAATTCTTCACGGTGTATTTTTGATTAAATGTGTAATAAAATGTCTCTGTGTCTCTATCAGCTGTAAATAAGTATCTAAGTAACAGTCATTTTTGTTACTTTTCATTATTTTACATTTGTATTTATTATTCGCTTTTGTTTGTGTTCTATTGGCGGTGGCTTACACAGAACGCATGCGTTTTTAACTTGAGCGTCGCGTTTTTAGAACGTCGCGAGACGCTGCAAAAGACGCGAGCGCAACGCTCAACGACCGCTTCTGATTTGATCACGACAAACGACTGTGATTGGTCCATCCTTACATCCTTGCTGTTACTTTTCTCCGCGCTTGTTATATAATAGCCATAATACAGTTTTGAGGTGATAACAATATAGCGATTATTGGGGAGGAATTTCATTCGTGTCACAGGTATGATCGCATGGTATTAATAGATATAAACAATTACACGTTCCAGTGCAAAAATATCTCCAATAAAACAATAAATAAATAAATAAATACCAGATGTATTTGAAGACTGGCTGGCTAGTGCCCTCTTATATGTCAAATTTCTGTCTTTTTGTTATCATTATTTTGCATTTCTTTTTTTTTTTTGAGGGGGGGAGGGTTCACACAGAAGGCATGCGTAACTTCAGCGTCGCGTTTTTAATACGTGACGCGAACGCAACGGTCGAAGGCGTCCGTCTAGCGCGTGTTTATGTAGAAAAACAATAGGAAAGCAGCGCACACGCATGTTCTAACAAATACAATACATACATTCCCTCTACAAGACCTAAATGAAAATAAAAGCAGGTCATGTCAGCCATGTGGGTTGTGTAATAGGATACACAGAGCTTCCAATTGGTCCACATTAGTCTCGTGGAGTCAAAACGATCCTCCTCTTCCTTTTCCGCGCAGCAGCAGCGTTTTCCCGCGAACTCTCAGCTCCACAATAACTCGGTTGAGCTGGACAGTTCTGGGTATTTTTGAATAATTAAACACTATATTGCGCGCGCAGCACCCTTTTGGAGACATGGCGAAGCAAAGTTCTCTTTTTAATTTCTTCACGAAGTCGCCGCCTCTCGCGGTGAAGGCCAAATCTAACCCGTCTCCAGTGGAGGCAGATGCAGTGAGCAGATCCAACACCTCACCCAAAGAAGAAGCCAAAGTCAACAGCAAGAAAACGCCATCAAAACCCCTCAAGTCTCAAACTATAGCTGGACATGCCAAACTATTCGGAGAGAAAGCAGTCAATGCAAAAGAGAGGTAACGTTACAGTAACTGCATAGTAAATGTGCAGTGCAAAGATTTTGTACTTGTTACCATGGTGACACCATGTCAGTACCACGGTACAGTAATATACTTTAACAGTACTTTGATATATGCAATAGCACTAAAAAAATGGTATTTACAAGTGAAATGGTATTCTTCAAGTAACGTTACCTTAGTGTACTGTTACAGTACTGTTTTGTCATGACTGTGCCATGAAATTTACATTTAAGTATTTTATTGCAAGGCATTTCCTACAATATAATGTTACATTTTTAGGTGTAAATGAAATGTATGCATTATTTAATAGCAGTAACGGAGAAGTAACTTACATGGGCTTTGGACATTGTTAAACCATGTTTTGGACACTCGCGAGTCATGACAAACGTACCGCCTCGTGCATTTTGCAAGTATTAGTTGAATAATTTGAATTTTGTAGATTATTGGCACTGTCAGAGACTTCATTATGAAAATTTACCGGAGGATTGTGTCTAAAATTTGACTCCACGTGCTATTTACTTCTGCGTGTTTGGCGGGAGACTTTGTGGAAGTGGGTGGATCAAGTTTCCCAGCGATTTTTTTTTCTAGCCAGTTTTGACCAATAGGAGCGTCCGTTACAAAAAAATCTCCATAGCAACCATACGTTCCGTTAAAATCCGCTACTACAGAAGTCGTTACTCTAAAATAATACAACATTAATTTTAGATTATTATATGCAATATAATAGTATATATGAGACGAAAAAGGAGTCTTAAGAAGAACTATTTTCTAGCACGTTTTTACCAATAGGAGCGTCCGTTACAAAAATTCTCCATAGCAACCATACTTTACGTTAAAATCCGCTACTGCGGTTATAGTCACTCTAAAATAATACATTAATTTTAGGTCTATATAAACGATAGATGAATATATATGAGGCGAAAACGAGTGCAAGAACCCTGAAAGCATGTTGTTTATTGTTACGACATTATTGGTATTTTTATTTACAGTATTTTGTATATAGTATTTATTTAGTATGTAGTTATATACTGTTACCAGTTCCTTATTTTATTAAGCTTATATATGGTTTGTTCTGTGTTCTTTAAATTACTATATTTAATGTTTACTCTGTCGGGTCTGTGACTGCTTTAAATGTGTTAATATATAAAATGATAGTTATGAAAAGTACAGTAATGTCATACTAATTTACAAATCAATTACTTTTAGCAGTGTGACATGTTGTACTGCATCTAAACTTGTTATAAACAACATTTTCAAGTTTTCTGTACTTAATATTGAACATAGTTTGTTTAATGAGTTTTTATTGATGAACCAGATAATATTTTTGTACCATATTTTAGGTGGATATGTGATTTTGCTCTTGCTTTATTTGAATGAATGTCTCACAAAGATCATTGTTTCTCTCCAGCAGAGAACCGTCATCTATATTTAGCGCTGGCACTCTGGTTTGGGCCAAGATGGAAGGCCATCCCTGGTGGCCCTGTATGATTGTTCCTCAGCCTCTCACCGGACAGCAGATGAGGGGCCGTGGCCGAGAGCAAAGACTCCACGTTCACTTCTTTGATGAACCACCAACCCGAGGTTGGGTTAACACAAAATACATAAGAGAGTATCAAGGTGAGCAGGTCTTTATTTCCAGAAGAACATCGTCTTTGTCAACTTTCTTCTCAAGTTAGAGTATAAAGAATTATTCAAATGTGAAAAAATATTTTATTCTGACCTTACATACTTGTTCCTTAAAGGCTCTGATAGCGCAGATGCCAAATCAGGTGGAGTGTTCTTCAGCGGTAAGCCTGTGATCCGTAAAGCGATGGAGCTGGCAGATGTTGCGATGAAGGACAGTCCTGAGCAGAGACTGAAGATGTCCATGTGCATGGATCCTTCAGGTGACGAAGAGGAAGATGATGAGGATATGGAGGTGAGCAAACACTAGAGTAAAGAAAATTAATATTCACATAAAAGACACATTCAGTTTGAAGAGGATCGTTAAACTAAAAATTAACTTGTCTTAGTCTTTCCAAATCTGTATGACTGACTTCTCAATGTTACCGTGCATAGTGTCTACAGCCAAAAACAACACAGAAAAGCAGCATAGTAGTTTATGCGACTTGGGTACTATATTCCAACATTTTTTAAGTCATGCAATAGCTTTGCACAAGGAACAGGAAATTAAAGTAATTATTTACTGAAAACTGGCCTCTTTCTTTTTCACTTGTAGCTACTTTTTCATGGAATGTAAAAAGCAACATTAACATTCACCAAAATGTTCTCTTTAAATTTGTAAGAATAAAGTCATACCGGTTTGCAACAACACAGAGGAACAGGAAATTAAAGTAATTATTTACTGAAAACTGGCTTTTCAAACTTTCTTTTTCACTTGTAGCTACTTTTTCATGGAATGTAAAAAGCAACATTAACATTCACCAAAATGTTCTCTTTAAATTTGTAAGAATAAAGTCATACCGGTTTGCAACAACACAGGTAAGTTTAAGTAGTTTTTAGGGGGATGAACTAAAGAGAAAATATTGACTTGTTGATCATTCATGTTTTAGCAGTTGCCTGTCAGCATCTGTCAAACAAAGTGTTTCTGTTGTGCATGCAAGCTTTGACTACAAAAGTAAAATCTAATAACTTCTTTCTACTTCTCTCAGAAATATAGGCGCAATGTGAGTTCACAGTTGCAATTTGCATAAACCATCATTTGCATTATTGCATTGCAAAACAACATTTGCATTATTTTAATTTCATTATGTAATATTTTATTGTAGGTTGATAAATCAACCTTATCAGATGCAGAAATGTCTGAGGAAGAGGTTAAAGAAAAGGCGAAGGCCAGTCGACATTCATCTCGTGCTGCAGCTGAAAAAGGTCAAAAGCCGAAGCGTCGCCGAATCGTGGTGGCGTCTGACAGCGATGACTCTGGTGAAGAGTTCAAACCTGATCAGGCAGGAGGAAGCAGTGACGAGGATGACGAGGAGGGAGTGAGTAGCGGGGCTGAGGAAAAAGAAAGCGAGCCGGAGACTGAACCAGACAGCCCTGTGAAACAGGTGAAGCGCAAACGTCCTTCAGAAAAGCTTGCTAAGTCAAAGAGCAAACCAGACCCCCCAAAACGAGCACCTGCAGCTGTTTCATCAGTGACATCGGGCACCAAATCTCGACTTTCTGCTTTCTCCGCACCGGACAACTTCGAAAGTCAGAGCGGCAGCGCAAACGGGACGGATGGAGAACCAACTGTGTGGGACCACGAGAAGCTCGAGTGGCTGCAAGACTGCAAGAGAAAGGATGCACAGCGCAAACGTCAGTCTGACGAAAACTACGACCCTACGACTCTATACGTACCCGAAGATTTCCTTAACCGGACGACGCCTGGAATGCGCCGTTGGTGGCAGCTGAAATCTGAGATGTTTGATACCGTTCTGTTCTACAAAGTCGGTAAGTTCTACGAGCTCTACCACATGGACGCTGTGATTGGCGTCAATGAACTCGGTCTTACCTTCATGAAGGGTACTTGGGCCCATTCTGGCTTCCCGGAAATCGGCTTTGGACGCTTCTCAGACGTGCTCGTGCAAAAGGGCTACAAAGTGGCTCGCGTGGAACAGACCGAGACCCCTGAGATGATGGAAGCTCGATGCAAGACGTTGGCACGTCCCACTAAATTCGACCGCGTTGTCAAGCGAGAGGTTTGCCGAATCATCACGCGAGGGACTCAGACGTACAGCGTGCTCGACGGCGCCCCTTCTGAAACTCAAAGCAAGTATCTGTTGAGCATTAAAGAGAAGAGCGAGGAGGACAGCGCGGGACACAGACACATCTACGGGGTGTGTTTCATTGACACCTCGGTGGGACACTTCCATATCGGTCAATTCCAGGATGACCGTCATTGTTCCCGTTTGCGTACTCTGGTGGCACATTATTCTCCAGCCCAGGTGCTTTACGAGAAGGGCAACCCGTCAGCTGAGACGCTAAAAATCTTTAAGGCCATCTTGTCTTCAACTCTACAAGAAGGCCTCAATGCTGGTTCGCAGTTTTGGGATGCGCAGAAGACCCTCAAGGTCCTTGCAGAGGAAGACTACTTCAACGAAAGCAAAACCGACGATGAAAAGGCATCAGTGTTGCCTTCGACTCTAAAAGCAATGGCGTCCGAATGCGATGCTTTAAGTCTCACTCCAAAAACAGGTTATGAACTTGCTCTTTCTGCACTTGGCGGATGCATGTTCTACTTGAAGAAATGTCTAGTGGATAAGGAGCTTTTTTCAATGGGAAACTTCGAGGAGTATGTTCCTGTCGACGTGGAGATGGAGCAGGCTGGAGGAGCATCGTGTTTCTTTGCCCAGACTCGTCAACGAATGGTTTTGGATGGAGTGACCCTTGCTAACCTTGAGATCCTTCAGAACAGCTCAACTGGAGGTCCAGAGGGAACCCTACTTGAGCGACTGGACATGTGTTGCACTCCCTTTGGCAAACGCTTGCTAAAGCAATGGCTCTGTGCCCCTCTTTGCAATCCATCCTCCATTGGAGATCGCTTAGATGCCATGGAGGACCTGATGGGTGCGCCGTCCCAAGCGGCCGAAGTCACAGACCTGCTAAAGAAGCTTCCGGATCTTGAAAGACTGCTTAGCAAGATCCACAGCATGGGTACTCCTTTGAAAGGACAGGACCATCCGGACTCCCGAGCCATTCTGTACGAAGAAGTCGTCTACAGCAAACGCAAGATCGCCGACTTTCTCGCCGCACTTGAGGGCTTTAAAGTTATGAGAGAAATCGCGTCGATCATGGAGCCCGTTGCGGAAGGCTTCAAATCTAAACTGCTGCGTCAAGTGATGCTCCTCAAGACTGAAAACAAAGATGGGCTTTTCCCCGACCTTTCACCAGAGCTCAAACGCTGGGATACAGCTTTTGACCATCAGAAAGCTCGCACCTCAGGCGTCATCACGCCAAAGGCCGGCTTCGATCCAGAGTTCGACCAAGCTTTAAATGGGATAAAAGACTGTGAGAGAAGCCTGCAGGAATACCTGGACCGACAGAAGAAGCGACTGGGCTGTAAGAATATGTCTTATTGGGGAACGGGAAGGAACCGCTACCAGCTCGAAGTTCCAGACAGTGTTTCCGAGAGAAGCTTGCCAGAGGAGTACGAGGTGAGGTCCACTAAGAAAGGCTGGAAACGGTACTGGACTAAGGAGATTGAACGGCTGTTTTCAGAGCTACAGAGCTGGGAAGACAAACGAGACGCAGCGCTTAAGGACTGCATGAGAAGACTCTTCTACAATTTCGACAAGAATTGCAAAGACTGGCAGACAGCGGTTGAATGCATGGCAGTGCTTGGTAAGAAAAATCAACTCTATAGTTTGTTTAAACTTTCAACTGTGTTGATATACAAAAAAAGGAGAAGAGAACACATTGTTTTTCCTATTCATCAAAATATACTACATGCATCATATGTACATCATATATACCATACTTTACATCAAAAATGCCAACATGCTCTGTTCATTCATAATTTTTCAACTCCAATCTGAAAATAAGCGTTTTTTTCAACTTGGGCTGTAGTTTATGTAGCTCTTCTTTATGGATAGGTGGTCAAAGTGTTGATTTGAGCTAGTTACCAATGCATTTACATGCACAACAAAATGCTGATAAAAAGCAGCTTGTTAAAACAGGTTTTAAAGGTTTATGTGTAAATCAATAAGCTGACAATGCAAGACACAAACGTCTTTGAACGTTGCACTTACATCTTTTGCAGCATCTTGGGCATTAACAGGAGAGTTAAAAAGTTAAATGTTTAAAAAATAATTAATTTTTTTTTCCATTTCACTGCCCTGCAAGTCTGCATTTTAAAAAGTCAGACATTCACATTCAAAATCAAGGATACAGGGTTTATGTAAATCGCTAATGATCTTTTCATGACATATATTGAGGTGTTTACATGACCTTACAGATTGTTGCCTTAAGCGTAATGTGCAAGACTGTAAATGAATTCAATTTAATTAATTCAAACGTTTTAGCAGCATGTTGCATTATTTGGCATTGAAAATGGTCACCGAATGGTTGTATGCACAATTACACCAAGTCATTCAAATTCTTAACACTATTTTTAAATTTTGAGTCCAGTGTGTCTATAACATTTACTATTGGAAACTGAGTTTAATATAAAAGTTTGTTTTTTTTTTTCCAGAATTTGAGGTTAAGATAATTGTAAATGCCACGCTTACTGAAAAAATGAGTGATATTTGTAATAGAATGCACAATGATATGTTCTTGTTCTCTCCACCTCTGCAGACGTGCTGTTGAGCATGTCCCGGTACAGTCAGAGCGGCGACGGGCCCATGGCGAGACCAGAGATAGTTCTCCCGGGTGATGGGTCTCAGTCACGCCCCTTCCTGGATCTCAGAGGGTCCCGTCACCCTTGCGTCACCAAGACCTTCTTCGGTGATGACTTCATCCCCAATGACATCTTCATCGGCTGCCCTGGTAGTGAAGAAGATGATGATGATAATGGTAAAGCACTTGCCCCGTGTGTATTGGTCACCGGTCCAAACATGGGAGGCAAGTCCACCCTAATGAGACAGGTGAGTGTTGCTAATCAGTTTTCAACAAAGACAATCTTTATGGTGTGTTGACCTTCTTCGGTGATGACTTCATCCCCAATGACATCTTCATCGGCTGCCCTGGTAGTGAAGAAGATGATGATGATAATAATGGTAAAGCACTTGCCCCGTGTGTATTGGTCACCGGTCCAAACATGGGAGGCAAGTCCACCCTAATGAGACAGGTGAGTGTTGCTAATCAGTTTTCAACAAAGACAATCTTCATGGTGTGTTAAGACCGTAATCATTGTTTTTGGGGTATAAAACTGAATTAATGTCCAACAGTCCACCAATCTTAAATTATAATTTAATGCATTGAATAGCAATACCGAATGTATTACACATGCAATTCTTTTCCTGAATACATTTTGCATACAGACACTTTTATCCAAAATGACTTGCATTGCATTCAGAGTATACTTTTTTTTTTTTTTTTTATGATTCCGCTACAGAAATTAAATTCAGTTTTCAGTTTTACTAAAGAAAGGCTGGAAACGGTACTCTACTAAGGACATTTCACTAAATCCAGATCTGGTGTGACTTTCCCATGTATTTTTTTTAAATAATTTTGAGCCACACCAAAATCATTCTGAACTGAATTGTGATCGAATTTCAAATTACATTGTGCTTTGCATTGTTTAGTAAAGAATTGTAATCGATTTATTGTCAGAGCAGATAATTATACCCTTACATCCCTCATCGTTTAATAGTGACTTTGAATGTAGTTGAGAAACATTTAGGCAAATTTCACCCTATAATGTGTTGAGCAGCTGTTCAGGCAGGAAGGAGGATGTGGTTTGAGCTCTTATTTATGGAAATGCCGGTGTCTCTATCATGCTTTTGTTTAGGCCTGTAAATTCTACTGATGAACATAAAAAAATAATAATAATTAAATCTATAAAAATCATGGATCTTGTTTTTTTTATTATTATTTGAAATGTTTTTTTATTGTATTTTTTAAATAAAAGAAAGAAGGATTTGGTTTGAGCTCTTATTTATGGGAATTGCAGGTTTCTATATCATGTTTTTAGTCTGTTTAGTTGTTCAGGCCTGGAAATCCTGTCAATAAACAAAACCATAATAATAATAATAACAACAACATATTAATAAAATCTTTAAATGTCATAAAATTAGCATTTCTATATTATTTAAAATATATACAGTATATATATATTTTTTTTTAATGAAAAGGAATTTGTTCAAAAGGAGTGGGAAATATTGTAGAACTACACAAATTTATTAACCTCATATTAATTGTATGGAATGTTTGTACTTTTGAAAATATTTCCTCTTACCGCAGGACTATTGAAGTGACCTAAACGTTGATGTAACGTAAAAATGTTAATGCCCAGTTAAAATGAAATAAAGTAATATGCACATTCTATCAGATGTTACCCTGTGTTCTCTTATAAAACGTGTTTTATGTGGCTGTGTCTTGTTCAGTGTGGTCTGGAGGTGATTTTGGCCCAGCTGGGCTGCTATGTACCTGCTGAGAGTCTGCGTCTCTCTCCCGTGAACCGAGTCTTCACTCGTCTTGGCGCCTCTGATCGTATAATGTCAGGTACGTTGCCACTTGTTTCTTATCGGTTCAACCCTCATGTGTGAGCTTCAGTCTGGATACTTAATAGACCATGTTTGGTTTTCTAGGTGAAAGTACGTTCTTTGTGGAGCTGAGCGAGACAGCCAGCATCCTGCTGCACGCCACCAACCACTCCCTCGTCCTGCTGGATGAACTGGGTGATTTAGTTGCTCATCACACATTAAATTTTGCACACACTAAATGAAAAGCGAAATTCTAAATTGAGTCAGTTCTAACCTTTTCCTTTGCTTGAACTGCAGGCAGAGGTACAGCCACGTATGACGGCACAGCCATCGCCAGCGCTGTGGTGCAGGAGCTGTCAGAAAAGATCTGCTGCCGGACCCTGTTCTCCACTCATTACCACTCACTGGTGGAGGACCACGTCCAGGACCCCGCTGTCAGACTCGGACACATGGTCAGTTTCACTGTCTTCACCTTCATACTGAAAATATCACGCAACTGACCAAAATATTTTACAACAAAAACATTTTCAGTAATATTCTGTGGCCTGCCGATGATTACAATGTAAAATGTTTGGACAAGCATGCAAAAATCATTTAAGCTAATGCACATTAGGATTATTATTATTATTAACAAACTACATCCATTAAAAAAAATGGTTAATTGAAATAATGTTAAATAAAAAAAAAATACAAAAAACTTTTACAATATTTCTCATTTTTGCTTAGCTTAACTTGAAATACTAAAATAAACTAAAATATTGATAAAAAAAAACGATATAGACAAAAACATTAACTAAAATTCAAATGTAAACAGAAAATATAAAAATATGTATATATGAATTAAAAAACAAAAAAGAAAATATGAATAAAAACTTTAATATTGTCTAAATAATACTAAAATATCACACGCATTGTAACTTGGAAAGTGTAAATAAGAAATGTTTAAAAGTAAAAAAAAAATTAAAAGTCTTTAAAAGTACAGACACAAAACTATATATGTACTTGATCCTCTGATACTAGCACTGTCTATTCTATTTCTATTCTCTCTACTAGTTTTCTTTTTATTTGTAAAAAAAAAAAAAAAAAAAATGGTAGGTGTGACTAACTCTTAACTTTTATAAAGAATATCTCTTTGGATTTGAGACTTTAGTCTTTGCAACTTTACAGATCTTCTTTATGCACCAAGAGCTTGTAACACTCCAAAGAGAAAGGAAAAATTGAAATCGCATCATATGACCCCTTTAAAAAATAGAGCCTCTAACACTAACATTATCAATTCTTTTTCTATTCTTTCAACTTTTATTTCTTTATAAAAAAAAGAAGAGAGACCCTCTAACTCTGTTCTCTATTTTTAGCTATTCTATCTACTTGTTTTCTTGTGTATTATAAAAAAAACCTTGCTACGTGTACTGCGTTGGGCTAACCAAGACTTATCACAGCACTTACAAATTATTGCTCTTTTGTTAGATTTGATTGCTTCTGTTGTCATCATTTGTAAGTCGCTTTGGATAAAAGCATCTGCTGAATGACTAAATGTAATGTAAATATAAATAAAAACAACACAATTACGTTAACAAATGAAAACAAAGTATAAAAATAAAAACTAACTCAAAATATTAATAAACTATAATAGGGAATAAATGATAGTAAAATAACACTCATGCCGTGTAACTTTAAAAGTCTAAGTAATAAATGTTTGAATGTAAAAAAAAAAAAAAAAAGCTTTGAAAGTACAGCCATAAAACAATATAGACATATTTAAAAAAATAAATAAAAAAAAATAAATATATATATATATTAACCTAAATTAAAGCAAAGACAGAAAATATAAAAAAGCTCATTCAAAATAGTAATAAAAATTGTAATGGTGTATAAATGATACTAAATTAACTCTATAAATAATGAATGTTTGAAAGTAAAAAATCTTTTAGTCACAAAACTACATATTTTTTATTAAAATGAAATCAGAAAATATAAAAATAAAAATTAATTTACAAATCGTTTACTAACCTTTTCTTTACATCCAGGATTTCAGCTTCTGACATGACTATTTAAAACTGGTAGCTTTCATACATTATATCCGTGAGGTTTAACCAAAAGTTTTTTTTTGTTTTTTTTTCCCCCCAATGCATGTTACTGGTCTTATTGTGAGCAATAGTTTTTGGTGAGATGAAGTGAAATGATCTCGCTGTGTTTCCTGTCAGGCCTGTATGGTGGAGAATGAGTGCGAGGACCCCAGTCAGGAGACCATCACCTTCCTGTACAAGTTCATCGGTGGCGCGTGTCCCAAGAGTTACGGCTTCAACGCGGCTCGCCTGGCGAGCATCCCGGAGGAAGTCATCCAGTCCGGCCATAAGAAGGCCCACGAGTTTGAGAGGAGCACCGTGTCTCTCCGGATATTCAAGTGAGTGACCTTACGATCTGTGTTCTGATTGGACCGTTCAGATTTTTTGCATTGTGACATTTTCATTAAGTACATTTCCCACCAAAATGACCAGAATCTGTGCATTTTAGCGTCGAGTCTTTATTTTACTTTATATTTTTATTTACTTACAGTATTGTTGCAGATGTGTTGATGAAAATGTCACCATGCTAAATTCTTAATACAGGGCTTCTGTAGGGTCTTAAAAAGGTTAATTTGTCCATCCATAAATTAAGGCCTTATAAAGGTCCTAAACCAGAGCAGAAAGTCTTAAATTCATAATCATTGCATTGTTTCATGCATTGCACAAAAAAAGAATAGAAAAGAATATCTTACTATTTTTGTCTTGTTTTCCAGTACAAATATCTAAACATCCTTAATTCAAGATGCATTTACTTGAGATGCAAAATGAAGACAACAAGTCTGTTTTCTGAGAAATTGAACAAAATTAAGTGCGTTTATGCATAAAACAAACATTCTCACTTCATTTTATTGTTCAAATTCTTTGCGTCCCCTTCCATTTAGTCCTTCCGTTTTCTTTAAGTCTTAAAAAGTCGTAAATTTATCTGTACAAAACCTGCAGAAACCCTGCAATGGCTCTAAAAAACAGATCTAAATTAATCGAAAGGACTAAATATATTTATAATGTTACAAATAACTTAGTTTTAAATAGGGATGCACCGATACCACTTTTTCCAGTACTCGCCCGATACCGATACTTTTATTTTTGGTACTTGCCGATACCGATGCCGATACCGATATTTTTATTGCATTTGTACATTTTTTAAATATTGGGTACAGAAACCAAAAGGGTATGTATAATGTTAGTTGGTTAACTTCATTTATCAAATAGATACAGTCAAACCAAAATATATTCAGACACCTTCAACATTTCTCACATTATGCTGTCTGTTGTCAGTGTTTCTTTGTTTGAATATGGCGCTTATCACATGCTGTGTGGCATCGGCGTTTGGTATCGGGGCATTTTAACGAGTACGAGTACAGGAGGCCAGTATCGGGCCCGATACCGATACCAGTATCGGTATCGGTGCATCCTTAGTTTTAAATAAATGCTGTATTATTGTAACTGTTCATAACAGACTCCCGTCAGTCAGGTCTCAGTATAGCGTGCATACGCACATATTTGTGGGTGAAATCTGTGTAGGACCATTAACACAAGACTATTTTTTTCAAATCGGTATAACAAGCGTCTTCATTATCAATTATCAAGAGGTTCTCGCGATATGGCTTAATGTGATTATTAAACTTCAAAAGATGATGATTAATTACATAAATCTGAGCGCTGAACATTTCAAGTCCTGTATTATGCAGAACATGTTTTTTTTCTGTTTATTAAATGCATCTGACATCTAATTAAATGTTGAAAATATAAATCAATCTATATTTACTAAATACAGTTTGAAGCAGAAATGAAAATAAAAAAAGCATACATTGTGTACAAATAAATTAAATAATTTTGCTTGTAAATATCTCCTCATATTCGTTGAGGAAAAACAAATTATTTGAGCATATAATTATAAGCATTATATAACGCAAGTCTTTCAAAGTCGACTGGAGTTATGACTGCTTAAAATGAGGCTTTGCAATCAAACAAAAGTGTCCAACATTAAAACTAATTTTTTCAAATCGGTATAACAAGCGTCTTAATTATCAATTATCAAGAGGTTCTCGCGATATGGCTTAATGTGATTATTAAACTTCAAAAGGTGATGATTAATTACATAAATCTGAGCGCTGAACATTTCAAGTCCTGTATTATGCAGAACATGTTTTTTTTCTGTTTATTAAATGCATCTGACATCTAATTAAATGTTGAAAATATAAATCAATCTATATTTACTAAATACAGTTTGAAGCAGAAATGAAAATAAAAAAAGCATACATTGTGTACAAATAAATTAAATAATTTTGCTTGTAAATATCTCCTCATATTCGTTGAGGAAAAACAAATTATTTGAGCATATAATTATAAGCATTATATAACGCAAGTCTTTCAAAGTCGACTGGAGTTATGACTGCTTAAAATGAGGCTTTGCAATCAAACAAAAGTGTCCAACATTAAAACTAAATAATAGTTTTGATTGAATTTCGTTGAATTAAATGAACAGAAATGCATTCCCCGACCTGTTAAAAGTGAAAATGTTTGTTTATAATGCAAGTTTAGATCCTGTACTAATTTATTTACAATGTTCTCATTTGTTCAACAGGAAGTTGTGCTCATTCGCTGAAAACCCCGCCGCTGACCGCGAGCAGTTCACAACACTGGTTCAGATGATCGGCAGCCTGTGATGGAAAACGTTTTTTCTTTAAGTTCTTCTGTTCACCATTCCATGAGATATTTAGTTGTCACATAGAAAGCAAGCACTCACTACTGAAATGATCTAATAAAGTTTATTTTTAAAAATGTAACACGTTCCTCTGACTAGGAAATTAAACTTTTGATTAATTACTAACAGCTACATAATGGTTATTGAGTACTTCACAATATATTAAGTCTAGATGTCATGGAACATGCATACAATTCAGGCTGTATGAGAACCCACGGTCACCAAATACAGTTGGATGGAGGGGGTGGGGGAAGCACAAAAAAAGCTGTACAGATATTCATCAGAGCTTCAAATCAGCACGAAGCCTCGTTTAAAATCTCCAGCAATGTCACTTCGGCTCATGTCGCCTCGCAGCATTCGGAGCGAAGCGGCGCAAGAACTCGATGCTTTCGCAAGTCTGGCGTCTTTCGGAAGGGTCCGCGCTTTTAAATCCTGCCGTCGACCAATCAGGGTGAGGGGGTGGGGCTAATCATTTAAATCGCTTCCAAACATACGCATATGGGCCAAATCGTTACCACCAGCCTCGTGAAAACACTTCATATCACTTTCATACTCAAAACATTGCTGGAGAATACTTAGTGTTTCTCTCTCTTTTCTCCTCAAATCTCTTTCACAGAAAGAATATACATCCTGCGACATGAGAACAAATACAGCAATCTAAGGTATAAACAACCCCGAAATTAATATACTTACAATAAAATAAAAAGACATTCAAGTACATTTAAGATTTTTGCTTGAAAATACAAAACTACATGAGAAAGCATTAAAATCAAACCTCAAGAACTCGACATCTTTAAAAAAAGCAAAACTGAAGTGCTGGGTCTTTTTTTTTTTTCCATACATATACAAGAGCGCGGTGACGGCTGCATGGGAAGCATCGAGTCTATTCGCTCTGGGTCCGTTTCGCTCGTCATTTTCCACCCCACGAATCCCGAGTCGTCCCAAGAGCGGCAGGGAGAAACGGGATCCACACCGAATCCACAGCAGAACGTCAGTTAAATAGAAATGTTTCCTCTCTGCGTTTACGCAATGCTTTCTTTCTCCAAGAGTTTGTTTGAATCAAATTGAATTATTTCTAGCGTGTAATCTCATCGGAGCACATGGAGTCTGTGGGTTCGGAGCGGCTCTGCTTCAGTTGTGCTGCAGCGTGTTGGACTCTATAGGAGGCGCTGAATCGTACAGCGTGTCTGTGTCGTGCGTCGGCTCTCCGGCTAGTGTGCAAGGGTTCGACAGAGTCCCTGCGCCGCAGTCACAGAAAAACCTGCAGACAGAAACACATTCAGTCACACACTCAAGATGAAGAAATGAGGATTAAAAGAAACTAATATATATAAACACACAAAACAATACAAAATTATATATATGGTTGGTGTATATTAAAGGGGTGGAAAATGTTTCAGAAACTTTCCCCAAAAATTTTTTGGGAAATTTTCGGAAAATTTCCCACTTTTTTGAAATCCTAATTATATATAGAGAGAGAAAATGTGTGTTTTGTATTTTTGTGTTTTAATTTTCTGCTAATCATATATATATATATTAGGGGTGTAACTGTTTACAAAATTCACGGATAGCTGGCTAATCAGAGCACATCTCGCTTTTCAGAACGATGAACTTTGTAAAAATCGACACGTTTCAGAAAGGCGGGGCATAGAGGAGAAACAATAATGTACAGTATGTGGAAAATAATGTTTTTTTTAACCTTAAACCGCATAAACATTTCATTACACCAAATACACAACATAATGTTCTTTTTAGCAGCATCATATGACCCCTTTAAAGCCTAGTGTACTTTTCAAATAAATAATCACTTTGCTTGTAAATGTCTCCTATTATCCCTTTATTAATAAATAAAAGAATTTTTCTTAAAGTTCTTTATGCGCTCTTGCATTTGAATGAATGAATGAATGAATGATGCATTTATATAGTGCTTTTATTGTGTATTGTTGTACACCCAAAGCGCTTTACAATCGTGGGGGGTCTCTCCTCAGCCACCACCAGTGTGCAGCATCCACTTGGATGATTTGTTCATTTATAAATTATAATAACATTGTGACATTATTTGCATGACATTTTTCCTTCCAAATTGTCAATTATAATGCAAAAACATCTATAAATGCAGTAGTATTTTTATTTTAAATCAGCATTACTTAATGGAGCTACAGCAAATAACTACAAGTCATTTTGTACTTATTGTATGTAGTAATGTAATTTTCTTCCCACATTAATGCAAATTTGAGGAGAAAACATGCTTAATTGTTAAAAAAAAAACATCTTTATGGTCCTAAAAATAGGCAAAATAATTCTTGTTTTAGTAGTAAATGCAAAGCAAACTCATAGTAACGCTTGAAGGGAATGACTGACCTATCGTGTCTAATAAACTCTACGTCGTGCCCTTGATGACACTTCTTGATGCAGTTCACACAGATGGCGTTGCGGTCTGTGGTGTTACAGGTGTGACACCTGCACAGAGAAACAGAGGCGTGAGAAAGCAGCCGCCGATGTCACACTGAGATTTCAGAAGGAGGAGCTTTACCTGTAAAAATCGTGCATTGGATAGCTGGTGTAACTGGAAATCTTGTACAAGCACTGACCTCTGCTCACCGCTTTCTCTATGGCATCCTGATTGTTCATGATTTTGTTGTCTGTGAAGAGGATTAAATGAGAATAATGTTCATTTAAAGTCCACTGGATCATGAAGTGAGTGAAATTAAGATGTTTCCACTTTACCTTTCATCGTGACGTTGACGCCAGACGCGAGAAACAACCCACCGAAGCGGTTGTTGAAAATCTGATTGCCTTCTAATGTCGCCGTCGCATGATTCGTGATCTCAATACCTGCAACAGATGGAGCTTAACAATTATTTGTCTATAATGAATATTTAGTATGCATCTCATATCTGTGATTCTATTAAAAAAAAGTAGCATTTTAAGAAATTAAAGTTGTATGCATTTGTATAGTTAAATACATTATACATTTCAAAAATTTTAT
>NW_015627245.1:233576-236570 GCF_001515625.1 Sinocyclocheilus rhinocerous
TGCTGTCAAAACGATTAATCGCGATTAATCGCATCCAAAATAAGTTTTTGTTTACATATATATTTATGTGTACTGTGTATATTTATTATGTATATATAAATACACACACATACAGTATATATTTTGAAAATATTTACATGTATATACATTTATATATTTATATTATATATAAATATATTTAATATATAAACAACATATTTTTCTTAAATATATACATGCATGTGTTTGTATTTATAGATGCATAACAGTACACAAATATATTATGTAAACAAAAACTTTTATTTTGGATGCGATTAATCGCGATAATCGTTTGACAGCACAAATATATATATACACTTGATGTTGATGAGATTATAGATTTACATATATCTAATTTTACGTCTGTATATTTTTGATACATATTTTATTTTTTATATTTCATAAAATGACAAGAATAAAAAAAATAAAACCAATAAAAATATTTTAAAAAATCGAAATTATAATGAAAACTATAATAGCATGTCACTGATACTAAAATTTAGAGAGAGAGAATTATGTAAGATTTAAAAAATGTCTTTAAGTGTTAATAAACTGCACTGTCATGCTAAATCAATAAATATCAATGTATTAAAACACAAATCTACAGAAAACGTTTACTATACAAAACCACAATGAAAGGGTTGACAATCCTAACAAAACACACAACATCTGTTTATCCATGTGCTTCCTTGTTCACTTCCTGAAAGGATGATGTCATTATGATTAGAGCCCGACCGATATATCATTTAGCCGATATTATCGGCCATTATATATCGGTATCGGGGAATATGCTGCCGATATTATTTTTTTTTTTTACAGAACATATAACGCAGATAAAATGCTTGAAATGGTGTAATTACTTGGTTTGTCCAGCAGAGCGTGCTCCATTGTTTGCTACTGGCGACCTGGATGAAAGCTTTAAAGCTTAAGTCTATGGAAAACCATTGAAACTTTGAACCGCCATATCTCCGTAAACGCGTGGCGGATCTGCACCAAATTCGGGGGATCCCTTCAGCTCGAGGAACCCTCTTGAACGCAAATCGAGTGTATGTCTTGAGGCCCTCTTTCGAATGAGATCACCCCCGCGTCGATAGCCCCCGGGGTTCGGGAGCTATGTGCGGTTAAATTTGACCGATCAAGTGATCCCGGGGGGCTACCGACGCACGGAGGGTGGCGTTCGAGAGGGCTCCTCGAGCTGAAGGGATCCCCCGAACTTGGTGGAGATCCGCCGGCACGTTCGTGAAATAGTGACACCAGCCAACACTTTCACTTCAGTAAGGAGGTCTCTTGTTCAGGCAGCAGCATTCAAGCGTTGTCTTATTCGACCGTAAGTGCCCTGCGAAGTGGACTTAACATGATATTCTGCCATGATTCTAGTTCCAATGAATGTTTCGAAGTGAAATAAACTTCAACGGAATAAAGTTGAATGGAATTGAATTAAAGTTGAATAAACTTCAACTTTACTGTTCAGTGCACTGATGTCAGACTCATTTTGAATAAAGTTTATTGTTTAATTGTTAAATGCCCTGCCTCCATTACATATCTTTGTCACCAGGGATTGAAATTAACTTTTTCACTCACCAGCCAATTTGGCTACTAAATGTATAAGTTACTGTTGAAATATAAAATACATTTTATTTCAAATTAAAATATAATAAATCAAGGTTAGTTTTTAGCCAAAGCATTTATATGGCTTTACTGCCAATTCACAAGTATGTATTACACATATTTTTAGATCTGAATAAGTTTGCTTTAACACAAAATTATTTGACCATTACAAAGAATATCGGCCCCAAAAAAAGCCATATCGGTCGGGCTCTAATTATGATGCCATCCTTTTTTTTTTTTTAAATAAACAGAATAAAGCATTTCAAGGGGTATTTATGATGGTAACAGCACTGACACATAATCTAAAGACAAAAATGTCAAAAACTGAAATAAATTTAAAATACATGTCAATTTTTACCAAAAGAAAACATGCAAGACATGATAAACGTTTCAAAATAAAATCAAGTTAGATTTTTGTTTAGAAAACGCCTATTAATACCTAGTCAGAGTTACATTACTGAAACGGAAATACGCACCAGCAGCAAAACCGTCGAATATCCTGTTCTTGCGCAGCACAGGGTGACTGTTAGTACTGATGAGGACTCCGGCCTGAGCGTTCCTGAAGATATCGTTCTCCTCCAGCAACCCTACAACATCAAAAACCTCATCAGAAGCTGAAGTGCACAGAACAGAGAGATCATATGAGAAGAGGAGCATCACCTCGTCCTCCGTTGAATATACAGATTCCCCCGTCCCGCCCGTCGTGGATCTTGTTTCTGCGGAGCGTGGGGTTGCTGTCGGTCTTGATCCAAACCCCGGCCATGGCGTTGTCAAAGATCTCGTTGTCTTCAATAAAGCCTAAACCTGACAAGAGATTCAGAGGATGCTTATCTATCTGTTCAAAATATAGAAACATGAACCTTTATATCAAGCAAGACATCAAAAGGCAATGACGGAAATATTACCTGAATTGTAAACAAGAATTCCTCCGTTCTGTCCACCCCAGATCTTATTCCGCCTAATTTTGGGATTGCTGCCAGTTCTACAAGAAATACCAAACAAAAATATCAATTTTATGTCACTTCTTTTTTTTTTTTTTTTTTGAAAAGTCATGTTATAACTCCACAAGTCTGTGGCTGCTCGATTATGGCGAAACTCATAATCACGATTACTTAACACGACTACTCACTGACTTCTTTTAAAATAAACTCATCTTTTAAAATAAATAAATCATATTTCACGCAACAAAAAGAAAATAATAATAATTACATTTAAATAAATATAAAAAATATTAATATAAAAATAATTAATTTAAAATAATAATTTACAATTAAATAAATAATAATATAAAATAATATAAAAATAAAATGGATAAAACTGAAAAAGATAGATTATGTTGCATTAAACTAAACTTAAAAATAAACAAAT
>NW_015627245.1:236824-238306 GCF_001515625.1 Sinocyclocheilus rhinocerous
CAAAAAAAAAGTGACTGAAAAAAGGGTCGAAAGTGAGAGCTTCACTGTGAAATGGAATGAGGCACACTATTTTCATGTTGACTATCATTGTTTCATTATCATTGAAACTGAAAATAACATTTAAGTATCGCCCAGCCCTACATGATAATGCTTGTTAAGTCACTGACCTGATCTGAACTCCAGAGTACATGTGGTTATAGATGTCGTTGTCTTCTAGCACTCCGTGACCGTTATCATAGAAATAAACGCCCACCTGTGGACAAAAACACATTTACAAAATCACTCCAAGAAGATCTAGAGATCCCAGAGGCTTTAGACGTACATATATAGGTCCATATATACTTGGACACTGACACAATTTGTATTATTTTAGCTGTTGACCAAAACATATTCAAGTTACAGTTATATAATGAATATGGGTTTAAAGTGCACACTCTGAGCTTTAATTTGAGGATATTCTCATCACATTTGGAGGAAAGGTTAAGGAATTACAGCTCTTTAATATGTACATCCCCAAGGGATCATAAGTAATTGGACAATTGACTCGTTTCATGGACAGATGTGGGCTATTTCTTCGTTATTTCTACATCAGTTAAGCAGGTAAAAGGTCTGGAGTTGATTCTAAGAGTGCTATTTGCATTTGGAAGAACTCTGAACCCACATCATGCAGTCAAAGGAGCTCTCCAGACCATTGTTAGGCTTCAAAAACAAAATCCATCAGAGAAGATAGACAAAACTAAAGGCAGAAAGACCCACAAACAAACAACAACTGAAGTCAGCTGCAGTAAAGGCCTGGCAAAACTTCACAAAAAAGAAACCCAGTTTCTGGTGAAGTCCATGAGTTCCAGACTTAAGGCAGTCATTGCCTGCAAAGGATTCTCAACAAAATATTAAAAATGAACATTTTATTTATGATTATGTTTATTTGTCCAATTAAATTTGAACCCCTGAAAATGGGGGGACTGTGTATAAAAATTGTTGTAATTCCTAGAAAATGACAGACACACGTGTACGACATTAACTTTTACACTTCAGTTTCGCTGCACTTACAGTAGGGGTGCACCAATCAGGATTTTTGAGGCCGATCACAGAAAGCAGTATCTGCCGATACGATCACCGATTTTTTAGACATTTTTCAATAATAGATCTCAACTAATTGTTTGATCATGCAGTGAATTTTTGTTTTTACAATCGTGCAATTGTTGCACAATAGCTTACACACAGCAATTTTGTGAGCTGTATGTGAGGTTCACACATACTTTGTTTGCAGTGCATATGCAGTCCATGTGCAGAAGCAGCACGGACTCATTGTGCTTTCACACAGGAGTCCGCTACTGATCCGTGGCTGTTTACTACATACACAACATTTATCCATTATTTTGATTTCAAATCCAAACATTGACACTGAAAATGCTTTTTCAGCATTGCGATTCTTTTTTTACACAGTACAGTAATACAATCTTTCACAGACATGTTTAAACA
>NW_015627245.1:238363-245942 GCF_001515625.1 Sinocyclocheilus rhinocerous
CAGAAAGCAGTATCTGCCGATACGATCACCGATACCGATCTTTTTAAAGCCTTCTTTATCATTTATAACTATTTATAGTAATACTCCAATCAGGATTTTTTGACATTTATTCAGGGCCTGAAATTCCCCTCTTAGGTGACTCTTGTGAGGGGGCATTTTTTTATTTGAGGGGTGGAGGGGGGCATTTTTTAGACATTTTTCAATAATAGATCTCAACTAATTGTTTGATCATGCAGTGAATTTTTGTTTTTACAATCGTGCAATTGTTGCACAATAGCTTACACACAGCAATTTTGTGAGCTGTATGTGAGGTTCACACATACTTTGTTTGCAGTGCATATGCAGTCCATGTGCAGAAGCAGCACGGACTCATTGTGCTTTCACACAGGAGTCCGCTACTGATCCGTGGCTGTTTACTACATACACAACATTTATCCATTATTTTGATTTCAAATCCAAACATTGACACTGAAAATGCTTTTTCAGCATTGCGATTCTTTTTTTACACAGTACAGTAATACAATCTTTCATAGACGTGTTTAAACGCAATAAATATAAGCAACACATTATTCAATTCTTTTTACTTTTGCATTTACTTCTAGATTTATATATTAAGTTGCTCAAGCAAGTGGCAAAACATTTAAACTACTTTTCTTACATTATCACAAACATTCTAAATTAAAACTTACCATTGAGAGAAACGGTACCATTGAACTGTACCTCACCTTCAGCATTATAATTATTTCAGACTGAGACAAGACCAAACCTCTCACAGCAGGCGCGTCATCAGCTTGAGATCGGTTTATGAGATCGGCCTTTATAGAGACCGCCGATCAAACATCCCAAAGCGATTATCGGCCGATAGTGATCGGTAACCGATCAATCGGAGCACCCTTAACTTACAGCCTCTCAGATCTGGCAGTACAACTTCAAATCCTAGCGCTTAGACTTTTGCTACTCCTTTCGTGACATTCCTGTAGCAAAACTCACTTGTGCACTTGTAAATAAAGATGCGAGACAGCAGAACCGGGGGTGGGGCTGGGGTGCGAATGAAGCCACTTTACTGGTCAAAAGAAACATTAATATGCACATGTATCAGTTATTTGTAAAATGCTGGAAACTATTTATTGAATATCCTTAGCTTTTACAGGATTTTATTAAAGACAATGCATTCATCTTGTCATTCAAGTATTATCTGCTAGACAAATAATGCAACATCTTTCATATGTATATCCTACTGCATATTGCAGAGAGTAAAATGGCTGTACCAACTGCTTATAAATAAAGCATGGAAATTTGTTTAACCACTTTATATAATGACCATTAAGGCCAATATAAAGCTATTAAGGCACAAGTGAAAATGAAACAGGTTAAAAACTGATGAAGGTAGGCGAGTAACTTGCCAATATGGTGCATGATAATATGAATGTAATATATCAAGTAAACAGTAAAGGCCACCAACACATAAAATGCATTTAACAGCTTTCTCCAATATGCACATCTGTAAGAAAAAAAAAAAATACAAATAAATAAATAAATAAGAAAGTGGGTTGCTTATTGTATTCAGCAGTATAATCCGTTGTATTTATACTTTGCCCGTGAAAATTTCACTTAGTTAGGCCAGCACATTTAATCATACAAATAATTCTGTTTTGAAAGACCTTTACACAATAGTTTGATGTGTGTCAAACTGATGTTTATCCAGGTCCACAGTGCATCACATGGTCAAAGAACAGACATTTGTTTTTTTGTTTTTTTCAAGTTCTTGCATGGTCTTTTACTTCAAGTCTACCTTTGTAATTTATTTACACAAGAAACTGAGGATAACACAACAATCACAACGGCACAGGTTACAAAAATGTTATTAGGCCACAGATACATTTGTACAGTTTATTTCATGTTTTGTGCATGCTGTCACTAAATGATGACATCGCACAACTGGCACCGTTGCTTGCAGGCAAACAGCTTTTAGTGAAAACACTGAGCAGTGCTGCCACATTTAATAATCTTAGTATTTCAGTGTGAGATTGATTTGTTTGTTTGATTGTGTTTAACGCCATGCCAAAAAGAAACAAATTATAACAAATTATATTTTCGCTAAAAACTCTAACACTGTATCTGGCTTAACTCTTCAAAAGAGTTAGTATTTCACAGTGTAATATTATTAATGTCAACAAAAATATAAATACGTTGATTTATTTGATCTCATATTAATTTAAAAATAGCAGCTTTTTTGCCATAAGAACCCTTAAAGGGGTAGTTGACTGCGATTTCACTTTTTGAACTTCATTTAGTGTGTAATGTTGCTGTTTGAGCATAAACAATATCTGCGAAGTTACGACGCTGAAAGTTCAATGGAAATGGAGTAGGGATGCTCCGATCCGCCGTTTTCGCCTCTGATACCGATTCCGATACCTAGGGTTCGGTATTGGCCGATACCGATCCGATACCAGTGAAGTTTTTTTCCCTCATTTAAATAAATATAGAATTTATATATCTCTGTGTGTGGGAGATATTGTCTTTTAATGAAAAGTCTGTTTAATGCCTACAATTACGACTGGTAGGGACTACAACGAGCTACTTCCCAGGTTGGTGACATCACAAACCCTGAAATTTACATAAACCCCGCCCCTGGGAGCACCCAACAAAGGGGGCGAGGCAATGTTGCGTGGCTTTTCCACCTGAGCACATGCAACTATTGCCTGTGATGGTAAGGGGCGTGACGTTTCCAGACAACGTGCGATACGCGGTTAACGAATCACAACACACTGGGCCAGCTAACCAATGTTAGTGTTATCATAGAAACAGGAAGTCAACCGGCCGTTCAAATGACAATGGAGACAGCGGCATAGAATAAAGGTAAAATATATGAAAAATTAGGCAGTTTTTTTAAAACTAAGCATGAACATACACTGCACCCCATAAACGCAATCAAGCCTAGAAAAAAAGCAGTCAACCACCCCTTTAAGCAGACCATTTGTTGATAAAAGGAATTACATATTTAGAATGGACATCACTGCATAAAAACAGACCATTAGGCCTACAGTACAGCAGAGTGTGTAGTCTGCTGCGGGAGGCGGGAGGATGCGAATGGAGTATCCTGATCCACCACGGCTTCCCAGCAGCCAGCACTGTCCATTAGGTAAGCTGACAGCTTCCGCAGTCTTCTGCCGTGCCGAGTTGTTTTCCCAAAAGCCGGCTCTTCTACCAAAACGGCACACTGGCTGCCGCTGTTGCGTGACATCATCACGCAAAGAAAGCATCCGATGTTATTGGCCAGGCATCGACCAATAAAGTGGCTTCATTCCCACCCCAGCCCCACCCCCGGTTCTGCTCTCTCGCATCTGCATTTACAAGTGTACAAGTGAGTTTTGCTACAGGAATGTCACGAAAGGAGTAGCTGATTTGAAGTTGTACTGTCAGATCTGAGAGGCTGCATGTGCCGACTTGTGGTTGTACAGCGAAATTTAAAGGGTTAGTTCACCCAAAAATGAAAATTAGCCCATGAATTACTCACCCTCAAGGCATCCTAGGTGTATATGACTTTCTTCTTTCAGACGAATCCAGCCGGAGTTATATTAAAAATTGTCTTTGCCCTTCCAAGCGAGCTGCTTCCGTGTACAACTGTTGGCGCAAGCTACATTTAAGTGATTATTACGTTTTGAATATGGATATTTTTCTTACAAAAACGCATCGAGTCGCTACAGGAGGGCTTTGTTCACCCCCCGGAGCCGTGTGAGGCACTTTTTATTATGGACGGATGCGCTTTAACTTCTTTTGGACTGATGCACTGCAACACCGTCTGACTGCCATTAATTAAACAGCTTGGAAGATCAAAGACAATTTTTAATATTACTCCGATTGGATTCATCTGAAAGAAGGAAGTCATATACGCCTAGGATGGCTTGAGGGTGAGTAAATAATGGACTAATTTTCATTTTTGGGTGAACTATCCCTTTAAGTAAAGTGCAAAAGTAGACATGCGTGTCTGTCATTTTCTTTATGTGAATGTCATTTTACACATTTGTAACTAATAATCTGCAACTTCGTGTTTTGATTATTGTCTGTGTGTGCAAATCGAAAGACTCCGCTTTTCACATCAGAGCTGTGAGTGTAAATTTCAACTTACAAATATGGATATTAATATGACAAGTTCTCACATTCAAATCAACAAGCTCTCGAGTTTTGCAACTGTTTTACCTTCATAAAAGGGACACCTCACAATCTCTGCATGAGACCATAAGTCCATATCGAGCGTGCATGTGGAATCAGGTCACACAGAGCGAGGGAAGTGAAGCACACGCACCTGTTTTCCGCTGTGTATCCTGTTTCTGCGCAGTACAGGTGTGCTGCCCGTGGTCACCCACACACCGGCCAACGTGTTACTATACACCTCGTTCTCCTCGATCACTCCCTGACCCTTCTCATGCTGCAACAGACCACAGAGAGACGAGACAATCAGTCTATAGCAATGCTTTAGTGAGCAACCTGGTTGACTAGAACAGGGTTGGGAATTAACATGGGCTTTGGGCAAAAATGCCCCACAGTTTCAAGATACTGGGGCAAAACATGCCCCCGCACAATTACACTAAATCAATTATGACTGTTGCGGTTAAATTCATCATAAACAACAAATTGCATACATGATGTAAAAACATTATGCAGTGTAATCAGCTTTACTGATCATAATGTGAGCACATTATACACAAAAGCACATTAGTCAATAATATAAATATAATAAACTAAATAATCTAATATAAAAAGAACTAATAATAATAATAATAATAATAATCTAAAATAAATAAAGATAAAAATTAATAATAATAATAAATGCATAAATAAATAATATTGACAAACTAATAAATAATATAAATCTAAAAACAAAAACGTACATATTTTATTGCATTAAAAATACAATAAAAAAAAAAAATCTATGTTGTAGTGCACAATCAACTGGAAAACTGCACACAGAAGTTGGTGAATTTGAATGTTTCAATAATGGGGAACTTTCTTCGCTTGCTTTATATTCCCAATTTTAAAAAAATATATATAACTGTTTGGTCACAACATTCTTCAAAATATCTTCTTCTGTGTTCAACAGATGAAAGAGACTCATACAGGTTTGGAACAACCTGAAGGTAAGTAAATGATGACAATTTTCATTTTTGGCTGAACTATGCCTTTAATTTCTGACCTTGTACTAAAATACGACTGGTAGATGTTTTTGTCTGTTCACTCACCACATAAATGCCTCCATGCTGTCCGTCGTGGATCTTGTTGTGCCGGACAATCGGGCAGCTGTTGGTCCGAATCTGGATTCCAGCTAAAGCGTTGCCATAGATGTCGTTCCCTTCAATGAGACCTCGGCCGTCGCCGAATATGTAAACACCACCCTGGTTGCCATTGAATATGGCATTACCCCTGTGATTGATCAGAAGAGGGGTTAGAACTGAGCACAAACAGTGTAACTGTACAGATATCGCAGTATGGTATGATTAGACGTGTGTTTATTGACGAGTCTCTCACCTGATCGTGGGGTCGCTGTTTGAGGTAATCCACACACCCGCAAAGTTGTTTGCATAGATCTTGTTCTCGATGAACTGGCCTCGGCCCTTCTCATGCACGTAGATGCCACCCGTCTGTCCATGATGGATCTCGCAGCGCACTACCGTAGGGTTAGCATACGCCTTCACCTCGAAACCTGCTATCCGGTTCCTGTGGATGCTGCAGCTTTCAAAGTAGCCCTGCAGAGGGAGCCAGACAGTCACTAAACACACACTTCTAAGTCTGGTTTTGCAAAGTTCAGAATATAGTTAATTAAACCATAAAATTGTTACTTGAAAAAACTTTAACTGAAATTTGTTTTTATTTTATTTCAGCTAGCTGAAGTTAGTTTAAATATTCAACATTTTATTAATATATATTATCAAATATTATATTATATTTATACTACCATGGCAACATTTCTCATTTAAAACTAGTGGTGGGCGGAATTACCAAAATTTTATATCACGGTATTTTTCAAAATTATACCGGTTTCACGGTATATGACGGTATTTTTTTATTATTTTTTTCATGCATGACCGGGTGTTAACCACATTTTCTACTGACTGAGAGAGGAAATACTGCAGTAGATTGACTTCGAATGCCATATTTTACTGTCATGATGAGTGAATATTGTAGAAACATTCCACACTAAATAGTGACTAAACACGACCCATTAATACATAAAACCAGGAGTCACTCTCATTTATAATCGCGACATCGTCTGATAATATCAACATTAACAGACGAACTATGCTCATATTTATAATTCCAAACAGTCAGTAAGTGACAGGTGCTTTGTACTCATTTACTGACGAGTCTGCTGCGGTACAGCCAAATGAAAGCGATGCTTCTCTGCCGCTCACTGCACAGAAGAGACGCAGAGAGAGGCGACACTGTGCCGGGAGAGTCAGACCTCACGCTCGCGGGGCAGTACTGGCGACATCTTCCAACTGAACCATAGCTAAGGCTTATCCAAAAAAGTCGCTAGATTTGTCAGTATGTATATTCTATGGAAAAAAAGCTGCTAAAAGGGTCTGAAAGTTGTTCAATATAGTGCTAAAGACACGGGAGCTGATGGCAGCGGGAGGTGGATATTTGTGGCCGAGTTCACATTCTTCTAGATCTACAGCTTCAGTTTCAGAACTTGCACGCTTAGTAACACATACAGCTGTGTCCTCACCACAGTGCAACAGTGAAAAGAAACCCCTCTCAAACAGTGTCGCGTTCCGAATAGGGCTGGGACAAAAAAATCGATGCATCGCGATTCGTGGATCGATTGTGAGATTTTCGGAATGCATCGGGATTCTCTCGATTCTGAGCTTAGCTTTTAACAGCAGATGGCGCTCTAGGCTAGTTGTTAACCGCACACTCAAATGCTCACGAAGAAGAGCGCTTGTGCATTCGACTGAGTAATGTAAGTGGTTAAATGTACTTGCACATCGGCTTTTATGATGCGAGATTAATGTAAACACAGCCCACTGTGAACATCCTTGTAATTCGCTTCAACCTTTTCGAACTTTATGAATCATTATTTTAGGTGGTGCTTGTATAAGGAACTGGAAGCAAGCAGAATACGGCTATTTCTAAAGCACGCAGCGCCATCTGCTGTTAAAAACTAAGCTCAGAATCGATTCAAGAGAAAATCGCAATGCCTTCGGAAAATCTCAGAATCGATGCAGAATCATTTCTCGATTCACGATGCATCGATTTATTGTCCCAGCCCTAGTTCCGAACGTTATTTAAACGACACTAGCGGTATTGCGGTATTTAAAAAATTAATATCACAAGAAAAATAAACACCAGTATTCGGTATGAACCGGTATACTGCCCAGCACTATTTATACTATTTAACAATAAATACTATAGTACAAAAATAATACTAAAATAACAGAAACATTTTAAATTGTTTTTGTTAATTGAAAATAAAGCTGAAATAAAATAAAATATAAATGTTAGATGCAAAACTTCAAATATAAAAATTTGATTAAAAAAATAATATTTATATATATATATATATATATATATATATATA
>NW_015627245.1:246401-250170 GCF_001515625.1 Sinocyclocheilus rhinocerous
TTGTAATTATAATTAGCCTAATTTCTCTCTTTCTTATTAAAGTCAGTCTGTGGACGTTTAAGGGGAAAAACGCAACTGTTAACGTAGACACAAACACATATCTGACAGTATCATTGTGGTTTGCAGAGACGGAGAGGTTTGTACCATGCCGTGGTCAAACGTGAACACCCCGACGTCTCTGCCATGATGGATGTGGTTCCGTCTGATGATGGGGTTGCCGTGGTTTTTCACCCAAATCCCTGCTAGAGCATTATTGGAGATCTCGTTGTCTTCGTAAATGCCCTGCAGAGCAAACGGAGAGAGCGCCCGCTAAACACTGCAATTCATCTACCACAGAAACCAATCTGAGGGTATATTCCAGACAGAGCTTCATATTACCTGCGCATGGTCTGTGATATAGAGCCCCACGTTCTCACAGTCACTGATGTTACAGTGTTTGATGGTGGGTGATGCTCCCTGGCCACTCACACACACTGCAGAGCCCACTGCAGGAAGACAACACACAGCTCAACCGAAGGGCTTCACACATTAAACCGCTATTCAAAATCTCAAAATTTACACAATTTCTGGACAATGGAATGCAAAAGCATGTTCTGTGTGAACCGGCCCTTAGGGTTAAAGTAAGGCCCTATGAAATTTGTTTAATTTTAACCCAAATTCAGTTTTTTTTTGCATTGTAATTTTATGGATTCTGTTTATTCCATTTAAATGTTTCTGGTTTCCATTTTAATGGTTAATTAAATGTTGGTTATTACAAAGCATGTCTAATTAACAGAAACCAGAAAATGTATACAATCATACAACAATTTATTAAAAACCTAACAAATTTTGTGTTTCCTGTTTTAATTAATTCATCTAATTAGTTGTATTCATAAAACTTTAATTCAATAATTTATTTATTTTTTTACAATAATATAATTTTTGCAATTTTTTTTCTGTATTTATGATTTAATAGAAACTTATTATCTGTGGTAATCAAATTAATGCATAAAACATTAACAATTTAATTTAACATTTTGAAAAGTAATCAAATTAAAATATAACAATTATTTTTAATTAAAAAAAAAATGCTGCACAACAGAGGTTTAATTTTATTATTATATTCTGCTGTACGATTATATATACACTAGTTTATAAAGTGCACAGCCCTACTTTTGATTTATTCAACCAAAAATTTTCCAAATTTTGTAACATTCTGCATTACGCAGTAAATTCCCTAACAAATACAGTAAAATCCCTAAACACAAGTATGAGCAACAGTAATGATGATGATTGACTTCTGAACTCACCATTGAGCAGTTCAACAAACATGCAATATATGAATGAAGGAAAACCAACACATTTGGAGGAAAAAGAAAGAAGCAGCTGTGGTCACCTGTGCAGGTACTGCGGATGATGCAGTGGTCAATGATAGGGCTGCAGTTGACGGTGATCTCCAGACAGTGATGAGCGTTGTGATGTTGAGCTGATTTGTCATCAGGATTGAACTGCAATAAAAACCCATTATATACATCATATGCACATCTACCTAAAAACTGTTTTCCTGTGCATGAAAGAATGCATACAGGAATTTCATTTTAGGTGACCTTTTCCTTTAACCTTTTTGGCATATGAAGAAACTCACCTTTATTGTCATATATCCTACATACGCGTCCTCTGACCCCTCCATGAACACAAACGTTGAATCTCTAGTGTTCTCGATGATGACTTTATCCGCTACTTTCCCCGGAGCTGCAAAAGCAGATGTACGATTAATATTTAGGTTATACAGGAGAAAGTCTCTACATTCAATAGAAAACGTTCAATAGTTTCGGGTCTGAAAGATTTGCATTAAATTGCTCAAAAATGACAATAAAAACATTTTTAATGTTACAAAAGATTTTCAAAGATTGTCCCTTTGAATTTTCTATTCATTAAAAAGAATCCTGAAAAAAAAAATGCCACAAAAAATATGAAGCAGCACAACAGTTTTGAACACTGATAATGATTAGTAATGTTTCTTGAGCAGCAAATCGACATATTAGAATGATTTCTGAAGGGCACGCATGTGACACTGAAGACTGGAGTAATGATGCTGAAAATTCAGCTTTGATCACAGAAATAAATTACATTTCACAATATATTAAAATAGAAAACGGTTATTTTAAATTGTAATAATATTTCACAATTTTTACAGTTTTTTAACCCTTTAACTGTCACCCGCCCCCTCTGTGGGACGCCTAAGTTTACTTCACTATATTACAATTAAATCCTAATCTAATCATGACAAACTATATATCGTTGGCTGAAGACTGGAGTAATGATGCTGAAAATTCAGCTTTGATCACAGAAATAAATTACATTTCACAATATATTAAAATAGAAAACGGTTATTTTAAATTGTAATAATATTTCACAATTTTTACAGTTTTTTAACCCTTTAACTGTCACCCGCCCCCTCTGTGGGACGCCTAAGTTTACTTCACTATATTACAATTAAATCCTAATCTAATCATGACAAACTATATATCGTTGGAAAGGTCTAAGACTCCTAAATAGATATTTTACCAATGTTTTTGTTAAAAATTATGTAGGAAAAGTAATAGATTAATTTTTGACAAGAGTGCACCTCAAAAATCTACATCATAACAGGAGTTCTGACCTTTGTCAAAAAAAGTCTTCTTTGTTGCCTTTTTCTCTATCACACTTTAGAAATCATCAGAAATTATATATCAATTGAAAACTTTAAATCTCAAAATTCATCCTTTGAAACCCATTTTAAAAATCAAACATTGCATTACCATGAAAATGGTACATCAATATCATGTTACAAAATGTTTTCGTTCATGAATTATAAAAATTTAAGTTTGGATCGTGCACTTTCACGTCTATGTTCAAAAATGTGAGTGACAGTTAAGGGGTTTATCAAATAAATGGGTGAGCAGAAGAGACTTCAAAAATATTTAAAAAATCATACCAACCCCAAACCTTTGAATGGTACTGTACGTAAATATTGACATGGCTAAAGACTCATATGCGTACTCATACCAGCGCCAATCATTGTGATGGGCGACTCGATGTAGATCCATTCATCTGTGTAGATCCCAGAATGGACAAATATCAAACCGTCAAAGTGCGCTTCCTGAACTCCTCCCAGAGCGTCTTCAATGGTGTCATAATACTGAGGAAAACGTGAAAGCAGGATTACAAAACAGATCACTGCATCTCTAAATAAGGATCAAGCCAAATTTGAAGCTGTTATTAGCATATTAGCATTACATATTAAACTTGACCTGCAGAGTTTGTGCTACAGAAAGGAATGCGAGGTGGGCTGTTACTTTAAAAAAATGTGCATGATTTTTGCCTGGTGGGCGACAAAAAAAAGACTTACATTAAAAGAGGGACTCTTTCTAGAATCTAGACTCTAAATTATCATACAGTCTAGGAAAAGTCTTTAACAGGCAACCAACCAAAAAAAAAAAGTGTACAATTCTAGTTTTCATTATTGTTATACATAAATGGAATAATTTATCAAATATGACCCTGGACCACAAAACCAGTCATAAGGGTAAATTTCGAAACTGAGATTTATACATCATCTGGAAGCTGAATAAATAAGCTTTCCATTGATGTATGGTTTGTTAGGATAGGACAATATTTGGCTGAGATACAACTATTTGAAAATCTGGAATTGAGGGAGCAAAAAAATCTAAATATTGAGAAAATCGCCTTTAAAGTTGTCCAAATTAAGTTCTTAGCAATGCATATTAATAATCAAAAATTAAGTTTT
>NW_015627245.1:250257-253890 GCF_001515625.1 Sinocyclocheilus rhinocerous
GGAAATTTACAAAATATCTTCATGGAACATGATCTTTACTTAATATCCGAATGATTTTTGGCATAAAAGAAAAATCAATAATTTTGACCCATACAATGCATTTTTGGCTATTGCTACAAATATACCCCAGCGACTTAAGACTGCTTTTATGCTCCAGGGTCACAAATGTCGTTGTCATTGCTGTTGCCACAGTTTTATACAAGATACAAGCCATTTCTGTTTATAATTAATGAACGAGCCATATAATGCATCTATAGATGATCTAGGACTCACCAGCATGTTTTCTCGTCCCTTATATCTGGCCGGGTTGCTGTAGAAATGTTCTGCGAAGCCGGGCTTCACGTGAGCGCCTTTATACTGCAAACACAAAGGTCAGGGATCCATCAGTCCGTGTTTTTTCAGAAATATGCTCTCATAAAACTCACTGATGAAACTGATGATTACTGACACATCGAGAGCTCCCTAATTATCACATTACCACACCATCTGTCCTCTTTCAGATTCAGGGGGAAAAGACTAAATCTCTCATTCTTAGATATGCATTGTTTTACTATTAAACTGACAATAACACTTGCAGTCAAATGAGAAAAACAGAAACAGTCCATTTAATTCCAAAAGGTCACAGAGAGCGTGTTAAATGGTCACTAAATACTAAATTATGACTGTTTTCAGCCCAAAACCTATTAGAAATGAATGAGAGGAACAGTACCAGTTGCTGAAAGCTCTCTTTCCAGGGATTGGGCTGTTCATACTCTTCTGGGTTGATCTGGTAGAACTTCCCAGACTCGGGGTGCATCATGGGACGCGTGTACTCAAAAACCTCCATGTAGAGTCTCTTCCTGCAAACCGGATGAGAAGAATAAAGATCAGCGACCCTTACAAAACACCACTCTGACAGTATTAGATATCATTACCCTGCTACTGAATGATTACCATATTCATGCACCATGGCAGACGATATATTTAAAAACAGTACCAATGTAAAATGAAACAACTTTGCAATATTTATTTGGCTATTAGACACATTTAGAGCTGCTAAATTTGATTAATTTCCATGAATCCGTTCAAACGGTCCGATTCAATGCACTGATTCAAAACTGTGATTCACTGATTTGTTTGAGTCATCACTCAAATCAGTTTGAAGATTTTTGGGTTGACAAATATATAAATACTTTTTTTATTTATTTGGCTATTACACTACTTTTGCAAGCCATCCTTTTCAATCCCATATAAAAATGTTGCGACGGATGTATTTATGAAGTCTCTGATTTGAACTTCAGTAGCAAAAAAGCTTCAGAGTTGCTAAATGATTCACTTCCATGAATCAGTTCAAACTGTCCGATTCAATGAACTGGCTAAAAACTGTGATTCAATGATTTATTTGAGTCATTGAGTGAAGAAATATTGCTTGAAGTAGATAACTAGATATATACTACTTTTATTTCCAATATATTCCTTATATTATATTGTATCCTGTGTATAATTTACAAAGCCTCTGAAAGGCTTTTGAGCTGCTAAATTTGGTTCATTTACATGAAGTCAATTCAATGAATTAAAACTGTGATTTATCTATATAAATCTGTTCAAAAACGTCTCTATGAGGAATTATAATTTCATTTATTAAATGATTGAAGTAGATGCTGTTTATGTTGTACTAGTGCATATCAATGAAAATATATAAAATCTACTGAAATACTGAGTTGCTTTGGATAAAAGTGTCTGCTAAATGCATAAATGTAAATGTAAAAAGATTCAATATTCTTCCTTGTACTCAACTTCAAGCATGGAAATCATGCCTTGATCATATTTTTACTGTAAGTTCTTTGTGTTTTATTTCTTGCATTAAACATTTTGAATATTTTTGGCTGATAACATGCATTTGAGTCCAGTAACCTAACCTTACCAGAGGATGGGGTCATTGGCCAGTTCACTAAAGCGTTTGCACACACAGGCCGCTCGACACAGGTCCTGCTCCAACAGATAGGAGAAGATCTTCAGAACCACCTCGTCTGGAAGCTTCACCTGCAGATACTGCTCCGCTGGGGTGACTGGGGCGCAAGAGAACCGGTGTTAATGAAAAATCATCTGAAGCTGATATCACCACATGTCAGCTGTGAGCAGAATCGAGTCTGATGTGCATTACCAGGAAGATCTTGTGATTTTCCGGACACTCTGGCACGTTTTGCCCGATGCCCAAAGTTTTCCGTTGTTGACGTGGAAGCACCCTTTGAACAAGAAGAGATATTTAACCTCACATACAGAACATTCATGCTGCTTTAACTCTTTTGATTTCATGCATGATTTTTGCAATGTGGAAAACATGGACAGAATTGCAGAATAAAAAATTAGAATTGACAAAATAACAGATAATTCTAAGTGAATGCATCAAAGTAGGGTTATGTAATCCATAAAAATGAAAACAGAAAAAAAACGGAATTTTGGAAAATTGGAAATTGGGTAAAAATAAATATTTATTTTGTATTAAAGCTACTGTTTCTCTTTCAGTCTGAATTAATATTGCAGACATCTACATCTAAAACTTCCTAACGTGTTCATCTGGTGTTTAGCTGCATTTACGCACCTCCATGTTGGTCTTTGTTGGACAAGCTGTTCTCTTCGGTAACAGAGATTTTCTTCGAAGTTGGTACGGACTATTTTGAGCACCTTGACCAGATTCTTCTGCAACCATCTCGGCAGGAACTTCCTCATCTGAAAATGAAGAGTTAAAGGTGACCTATTATGCCCCTTTTTACAAGATGTAAAATAAGTCTCTGATGTCCCCAGAGTGTGTATGTGAAGTTTTAGATCAAAATACCCAACAGATAATTTTTTATAGCTTGTTGAAATTAGGGATGGGTACCGAAACCCGGTATTTAATCGGTCCCGGGGCTAAATTATGAAAGACCGGAGTATCGATAAGCTCTGACGTTAACGGTTCTGCTATCGGTACTAGAGAAATGAATAAAACACATACATTTATTATTGCTATATATACATTATCTTGCAAATTCTATCTCACCAGAGTCACCAGCTGTTTTTCAATGTTAATTCAGCTCTTAATTTGTCATATATATATATAACAAAAAGTACCGATAAGAGTACCGTTAAAGTACCGAATCAATAAGCAGTATCGGTAAGAGTAGCAATACCGTTAAAACCTTAACGATACCCATCCCTAGTTGAAATTGACGCCAAAACGCGCTGTTTTTTTGTGTTTGTCCCTTTAAATGAAAACGAGCTGGTGCTCCCGCCTCCCCTTTCAGAAGAGGGTGGAGTTTCTAGAGCTCGCGCACCGGCATCATGCCAGCAATAACAAAACACTCTCTCACGCACTGAAAATGTCAGAAACTGCTAATAGCGGTGTTCAGCCATATATGTTCGAACCAGTGTCGTGCCGAATTCTGCACCCTGCCAGATTATTTATGAATTACACACGGGGAGCACGGCACTATAAAAATAACAACATAGCTGGTCTCATGGTGCCATACTTCTTCTAGATGGCATAACGTCATGAACAGTTGGCACTGCTCCATCCTTCAGGAGCAACTTTTGTGCAAAACCTGCTTTATACTGACCCTCATTCACAAAGCAGTCCGGTGTAAAATGATTCGCGCAGACATAAACGAATTTCGG
>NW_015627245.1:253965-263477 GCF_001515625.1 Sinocyclocheilus rhinocerous
GTGTCTGTCAACATTCGTGGGCGGGGCCTGTGGCTAATGTGACGTCACATTAGCACCAATGCTAAAAATAGGCCATTGGGAGACACTGCTTATTATTTATGGGGATTAAAAAAAAAGGAGTGGGTGGATTTTTATCATTATAGGGTGGTTGTGTACACACACTGCCAACACACATTTATGTCCAAATTTTGCATAATAGGTCCCCTTTAAATATAGAGCTCATTAAGAAAAATAATACAAAATAATTTAGCACACCTTTACATTTAACATCAACACCAAAGGTCACATCGGATAAGTGAGAATTCATCCACATAAAAGCACTTTATTCTGTTTTTGGGAAGAACAGCTCAGTTCTTTGATGGACAGAACAATATTTGCAGACATTTCTGGACAGAAGCCTGAACTTATGTTCTATAAAGTATGCAAAATTAGGATAAGAGCATCCCAGATAACAAAGCTTTCAAGACTCAATGTTAATATGTATGACATACTATTTGCAAAGTATACATCCGTGCATGCTTTTTACACAATGTATGTCAGTCTGCATTAAAGGTGGGAATCTTTAGGCAACTCATGATCGATTTCCAAAATGAATCACCATCTGATTCTAAAACAATTAACTGATCTTTTTTTTTTTTTTTGTATTAATGAGTTTACCGACTTTGAATATCACATTTATTTGTGCATTTTTATTAAATTACATAATTATAAATACTTTTTAAAGATAACTACAAATTAATAATAAATCAAAACAATTGTTTGCCAATTGAGAATATAAAACTTATTTGAGAAGTTTTTATTAAATTACTTATAAAATAAGTACTTTTTATAAATAATTACAAAATAATAATAAATCAAAACAATTGAGTTTACCAATTTAGAATATCAAATTTATTTGTGCATTTTTATTCAATTACTTCTAAGCACTTTTTTTTTTTAATAATTACAAATTAAAAATGAATCAAAACCATGGCAAGTTAAGAATTACTAACTAAATATAGCTTCAAAACATACAAGTAAATATAAAGTAAACAGGAGAACAAAGAAACACAATAAACAAAAAGTGCTTTAAGTATATGAAAATTTTCCAGACAAACACAATGAGAGTTTTTCTATAAATTACTATTATAACTGACTGTTTACATTAATATTGCATCATAAAATTAAGTTTTCATAATCACTGAAGAGAGAATCATGATGCATCAGAGAATCAGTTTTTGTCCCACCCCAAGTCTCCATTTTCTCTACCAATAAATAGCCTTGTCAACATACTTTTTTGCACTTAAACGTCCACAATCCCAAAGGCTGTTCCACACATCAAGAACAACCTCAACCAATTGTGTTCAGACACCGCTATAAGACTTTGTCATTAGAAATAATGAAAAACAGCATGTTTCCTGCTAAACCAATTCCCAGGGTCTTGCCTCAATGCTCCAGAACGTACTTCCTCTGTATTTCAACTCATCTAAATCACCATATGGTGGATGCATAATCAAAATTTGCATAATTGTTTTAACTCTCATGTTTTCCCTGTAATCAGACATCTACAGTGTCAGTGAAAGTCAGCTCAAACAAGCAACTTCAATAATTCAGGCCAAATCAACGATTAAGAACACTGCAGTCCTCGTCCTGACGCACTTCCCCGGGATGAACGCTCGGATCAGCAAAAGGTGGAACAACTTGGTCTTCTGAGTTTAACGGCATATTGAAATCTCATCAAGGCACTGTACAACACACTTGTAAGGCAGCAGTGAATCAGTTGGGAAGGAAAACAGCGGATAGGCTGTGACCTCCTCCAAAAACACACGGCTGATCTCCTCGGCAGCTGCGGCAAATGGAGCAGGTGACGCCGAGAAGAAGGGTCAAAGGAGGCAGAGGTTGAACATTGAACCGTCCGGGGTGAATTAGCCGTGTGGCATCCCTTTGATAAACAGGCCTGAAAGCCGAGACGGAGCCGCCCCGCTCCCGCAGCCCAAACACAGACCGTATTTCCTCTCCAGACTCCTGCAGGTCCAGCAGCACTTCTTCAAATAGAAACACTAGATTCATTTCAGAGGATGCTGATAGAACATAAAAGCCGAGTTCACTCAGAAACTGGTAACAGTAGACCTCACACAGCGGCATTAGCCCAGATACTAAAATAAATATGGTGATCTAAATATATTTTTTGGTCTGACTGGCTCAAATCAGGGTTATTATAGTTAACTAAAACTAAAACCATTAAAAAAACAATCGTTACTTGAAATAAACTTAAACTGAAATAATTATTTGTTTTTTTTTATTTATTTATTTATTTATTGTATACTAATTTATATTTTATTTCAGGTAGTTCCCAAGCCAACATTTATCATTTTCTTTTTGTTGAACTTATTATAGTTAACAAAAAAAATGTTTTGCTTGAAACAAACTTTAACTGAAATAATAATTTTAATATTTATTGATTTATTTATTCCATTTTATTTTATTTCATTTCAGGTAGTTGTCAAGCCAATATTTCTCATTTTTTAAATTTAACTTGACATACCGAAATGACTAAAACTGAAATAAAATTAATAAAACTATAGACATACTATTTTTTTTTTAAACTAAAAAAAAATGACAAAAAAAGAACTAAATTACTAAAACTTTAACAAAAATTTAAATAAAATCAGAAAATAAAAATAAAACTAATTCAAATATTAATTAATAAAAATTATAATAGCATCTCAATTAGGGGTGGAACGGTTCAACTTACTCACGGTTCGGTTTGTATCACGATTTTAGAGTCACGGTTTCGGTACAGTTCGGTGTGTGCTATGTTTAGGCGAAAACTATACTGTCAAATAAAAATAAAGAAAAGAATAATCTATCTAGCTACAAGCAACAGCACAAATAAATACAATAGAGTAAAGATACAAATAAAATAAACAGTGATTTTCAGTTTTTTTTTAGGTAGGTCCAACATTAGTTTTTAGTTACAGAAATTGAATAAATAAATGAAATGTAAAACAGCATCGCATATTTGACTGTATAAATTAAAGATTAATCTTTATTAAAGTTACAAAAGCTATTCAATCAAGAGCAGTGAGTGATTTCTTTGTTGTTGCTGTTTGATTAATATTAAGAAAGTGCTGTCACTTTAAGAGAAAGTGTTGATACAGTACGTTCAGCCGACTGTGTCTGCTATAGGACACTTACCAAGATGGGCATTTTGACATAATTTTTGTGTGAATTTGTCCATTTAAACACAATACTTCAGAGAGAGCTTAATATTTGCGCGCGTTCTGAGGCGCTGGTTTGCGTGCTTCGGATGAGCGCACGCACAAATCTTCTCACTGCGCGCGCGAGCTCGAAAAATGCAATGATGACCAAACTTTATGCTGATGGTCAAAAGACAACATAGCTAATTTTTGCTAATGCAACCGCACATTAAGGATGATAACTATAACGATAATAACCATAAAGTTTTAATAATCGTTCAAATTCTAAGAGAATGGTGAAGTCCACACCACAACTATAGCAATAAGAGAGGAAAGATATAGCTGGAATAGCTTGTAGAGTAGGGCTGCACGATAAATCGCATGCGATATTTAACGCGCATCTTGTCAGTAAAGCCGGTTCTTTAATCAGCGGTAAATATCCATCACCTGCGGAAAACATGGAGCAGCCAATCAGAATCCACCCAACTTTCCAAAGCACAAGTTTTTAAAGTAGCAGGTGACAATCTAGATAAATATAGTTAGGAAAACTGAAACATTAAAAACATCCACACTAATTTCTGAATATGAGCAAATAATTATTACTATTTATTAATTGTATTACTACTCCTAAAAACAAGAACAACAGACCAAAAAGTTCAGTCTTTTTCTCACCTCAGAAAACGTAATGTATTGCACAAGTCGTGTGGACACTATTTAATTTTTATGGTATATTTTTGTCCTTTTCAGAGTCTGACATGTCACCATCCACTTTCACTGCATAAGAAAACACAACATGAACATTCTGCTAAACATCTGCTTCTATGTTCCACATAAGCTAGAAAGTCAAACGTTTCGGTGCAAGATGAGGGTGAGAAAAAGCTGATTTTTGTGCGAACTAGTCCTTTAATTGTCCAACAGCTGAGGAGAAAAAGCTTCTGTAATTGATGGGATCTCTAAAGGGCACATCTGACAATACACTTACTTGCAACAGTACAATATTGCAGTGATATTCTCAATGGTCATTGCTATGGAAACCCTCCCCATCTGATGGAGGTCACATACAGGACAGCATCTCTCCATTTATATGGGAAATGCAGAACAAATTCTTAATCTTCATATAACGTTAGCCAACATATTAAAACACAAGTCAAAAACAATAGGAAGGTTTATCAAGAAATAGCATTAAAACGGCTTTTAAAAACATACTCCGTGTAGGCTATATCGTCTAAAACCAAATCAATGCAACAAAGCCCATTTTACTTACTCAGACCATGCGTTATTTGTTCAGTGAAATTATCAACGTGGTCTGGTGAAAGACAGTACCTGAGGTGATTAACAATAAAATTCCTGCACTTGAAAAAACGCACTCGGCAGGAACTGAAGTCGCAGGCATGCAAAAATAACGAGAAGCAAGCCGATAAGAGTTTCAGAAAGCGCCTGGACATCCCGCACCACCACCGAAGTGGGTCTTCGTTAGAGGAATAGACGGCGCGGACGGGATCGCAACGGCTGCGGGCTGTAGTAAATTACGTGACTGACACATTCGCTGGCTTTGGCCAGCCTCTAAGCTAACGCCTACGTGCCTGTATTGAATAGGATTACGCATCGTTCCAAAAGAATTATTGTAAGACAATTTGACATTACACAGTTTACACAAAACTTTTCCGTTTCCTTCTAATTCAAAATAATCCCACACCTTCTCGTCTTTCGCATGGTCATTTTTGAACTCGCCGCAACTGACACGAAGAAAACGCATGTGAGGTCTGAGGTAAAAATTTGGTTTCCGCCCAGATAAACTTTTAAAAATAATTGTATTTTAACTTATTTAAAATGTTTTAAATGCAATGTTAAAATTATGGTAATTTGAATTATAAAATCATGTGTTTTGTTTTTCTTTTTTTTTGTCTGTCGTGTAATCGACTATTGTTTCATACTAGTCGACTAGACCCGCACATAACAAGGATTTCAAAGCCATATCATCACAATGTCACGCAGCAGCTAGACCACATCATGTCCTCTAATTTAACATCAAATCATTAATACAACAGAAACAACAGCATCTACACCTCAACCACTCTGAAAAAACATCAATTCAAAAAGAGCTGCCATTGCAGAAGGCTTGTGATTTAATTGGTTAAACCTAAAATATAAATGCTCTACATTTTCTCCAAGTAGTCTCAGCATCAGACGGTATGCTCAAGGACTATTCATGGGCCGCTGGATTGTCTAAAATGACAGGGCTCATAAAATCAAATATTTTACAGTAAAACCAAATCTTACCTTTAATTTAAAAAAAAAACAGTAAAAAAAAATATGGCAATAATATTTTAAATTTTACAGATTAAACTTAAAGTAAAAAAAAAAAAAAAGTATATTTAATTGTCAAATAAAGCTTATATACCAAATCACTATAGAAGGTGCATCATAATATCAAACAAAACAACATCACGGTAACAAGCATGACACTAAAATAATGCAATAAGCTTTAACATTAACAAATCAAATTAAAATGTAACATGAAACCCTAATGTACATAACTAATCCCAAAAAACCTAAGTAAAGCAACATTTGTATCAATTCTGGGAATGTGAATTTACCATTTTTCACTGTAATTACAGGATGACTTGTTCTTTTTTTACTTACAACAAACTGTATATTTAACAGTATAAAAAAAGTAGTAAAACTGCATTAAATGTCTCATTAGATATATTACAGTTTTTAACCAATTAACAGGTTTTTACTGAACCATTTGTTACAGTCTTTTACCATTAAAATTACAAGCATCATTACATCAGAGCGTTCTAATCTCATACATGCGCAAACTAGTAATCTTATGGTTTTGTCCACACTTTGTTCATAAGTTTTCCAGTAAAGTAAACTGCCAAATGACATCTCAACACATGAACTCTAAACAGAAAAACGTGTTTCATTTATAGAAATAGCTTGTGTGCATGAAAGTACCTCATGCATGTAAGACATTCAACCCTCTACATTGCGAGTAAATCACTCGCATATGCGACTAAATCTTACTCTGGGCGACTAAATAATGTCTAACATTAGCCATTGGCTAATAAATTCTTAAATTTTACACGCCAGTATGTGTGTGAGTGACGTTCAACACAGATTTTCACTCGATAAACACGCTGACTGAGCGCTTGAGAGTTTCACTCTCCGTCAAACGATCTGTACTATTTGGATGCGCTCAATAGATCATGTCATGTACTCAATGGATGCACAGTATGTAGCACGCAGCGCACCTGTATTTGACGTACCGTAAACTAGTGTGAAGGCACACGACTCGCCGTCGCTTTACTGATAGCGCTGTGTTTCTCACACATGCAAAGAGAGAGAGCGAGAGTCTTGCATACCACGCTGAATCGACGCGCTACATGTAAACCATATTATTTGTTGTATTTCCTGTCAAAATAACAGAGTTCATTTAGAATTATTCAGCTTTTAAGAACAAGCAGAAGATATGCCGGTTTCTCGGCAGTGGGCGGAGCTAATGCGCAAACAGCTCTCGTTGGCTGGCGCTCACCATTTAGATAGCTAAGTAAACGTGTGTGTGTGTGTGTGTGTGTGTGTGAAATAGTTTATCAGTCTGGCGAGTAAACAAAAAAATTTACTAGCCAATGGCGATTATATTGCCACGGTGTGCGTAGAGGGTTGGCCATTCAAAAGTCATGGTCTGTAAAACTGCATTCAAGAGATGTTTTGTTCATGATATTGCTCAAGCCTTCAGGAACCAGATAACTTTACATGCATCCATGACATACAGCCCAAAATCCACAACAACCTCACTGTCAAAGTCTGTTAGCACAGGTTTACATCACATCGCCACAATAATGCATTTCTAATCTTGCACTGTGGATTTTAAGTTCGGTTTTCAGTGCATTTAACACATTAAACGTGCTGTTAAACAATCAGCTTCTAAAACTGTTATCAGCCTACAAATCCAGCAGTGATGTTTGTAACTCAATACACAGAGATGAGCGTCAGGGACAAAGGTTAGGATTGAGATACAAAGCGATTTGCTCAAATTTAGCATCACTTTCATCGATAACACCAAAACAGTCTGACATCTCAAATCTGTAGCTAATATACATGCAGTGTGGTTCGGTAATAAACAGGACAGACACCACATAACACACCACAAAAGACAATTAAGAGGCAGTATTTACAAAATTATGTGTGAAAATACACAACAAATTGTATGCACTGAAAGCCCAAGTTCAGGTAGAGTATAAGTGGATGCTTAAGGCTATTTTATAAAGTGATACTAATACCCACCACTAAGGCTGGGCGATAATTCGATAACGATAATTATCGCGGTATAGTTTTCCTCGATAAAACGATATGCAGAGTTCGATAAATGTTCGATATGATGTTTATGCGCCAAAAGCGGAACGAAACAGCACAACTCATTTGAATCGCGCGCCACACGGACCGTTTATCCGCTCGGATCACAGTTCAAAAGGCCGCGCAGCGCGAGCTCACTAGAGCAGATGCGTTTACTCGGTCACGCGAGCTCTAAGCAGCGCTGTGAGATCCAGTGTGAAGCGCTTGAACTCAGCGATGAACACAAATGACTCGGTGATTTAAACTAGTTTAAAGCCAAACAGGAGAAACACTGTGTGCAACGAACGAGACAGTCAGAAGGCTTTTCAATCTACACATTGCCATCATTTACCATGGATTTACTGTAGTAACACTCACTGCACCATGGTATTGTGGCAGAAATGTGGGATATTCACGCTGAATTTTAATACAGGAGAAATGGTATATAATTATAGTATGTATTTGTGATTAAGCTATAGCATGTGTGCATTTATACTGAATGTTTTTAGACTACTGTTTTTCATACAGGCTACCTAAAAACCATATAGTTATATTTTTACCATGGTATTGAGGTGCTATATGTGTGGTTTTAACTGTGATTATCATGATTTAAATGTATGCTACTATGGGAGACCAATGCTTAATTGAAGAAAAAAAAAAAAAACTTGGTCAGAATAAATTTAACCATACAAAACTGAGGTTGCTACAAATTTTTACCGATGTTACTGATTTTGATAATGAACAAAAATTTACCTCTGCATCCTAACTCAAGCTACTATCAAATGTGCATTTCTAAAAGACAAAAAAGTGATATTAATTATTATTAATATTATCAGGCAACCCAAACCTGTTTCTTGATTTGAAACAATATCACTCATTAGAACTTGCAGAAACTAAGAAATATTTTTTTCTATTTAGATATTTATTTTGTTAAGGAAAATGAATGGTCTGGTTTCTACAACTTTCACTTTGGAGCAAAAATCTGGCTTTAAACTTGAAAGAAATAAAGATTTGACATTTATCGTGATAATTATCGATATCGACTGATATGAAAAAAAATTGTGATCATTTTTTTGGCCATATCGCCCAGCCCTATCCTACCACTAGTAAAACCGCTGGTTTAAATACATGTGATTCAAGAAGATCCCTCAAAGGCATCAAATGTTGAAAGTCACAGACAAATCCAAACAGCACATTTCAAATTAGCATCACTATTACCGCCGGACTTCGCCAAACACATGCTCCGCTGTAACACGACACGCTCTTTATCACACTAAGCACGCTGTGGGAGGATGTGATTAATAAAGGATTCTAATCTGTAGAGCATCTAGTTTACCTTCAGGTGAGAAGGAGGCCATTCTGCACGAGGATCGTCGGTGAATGAGACACATCCTGCAAACGCAGCGCTGTTGCTCTGGTTGCACTGGGGGCTCTCCAGGGCTACTAGTCCAGTAACCACTACAAACACGGTGTCCCACCAACTAGTGCAACACAACAGACAGCATGCTGTCTCCAAACAAAAATCATCCACACTCAGGAGATCCAGCCACAAAAAACTGTTTTCATTCTGTGTAAATATTATTATTGATTAAGAATTACTGATATTTAGATAAGTGACATATTAAAGGGGTCCTATTTATGCTCTTTTACAAAGTCTTGATTTTGTTTTGGGGGTGTACTAGAACATGCTCTCATGCTTGGTGGTTCAAAAAACGCATTATTTTTCACATAATTTACATCAGGGATGGGCAACTGACGGCCCGCAGTGTCTTTTAGTACGGCCCGCTGGATCATATTAGACTCGGATGATCAATTTTAAAACGTAAAGTCACGTAAAGATTGCTTTCAGTTTATGATGTTAATACTATCTACAACCAGGACAGGTCGCTATTTCCAGCCGCTCCCCTATTAATTTCAGCGTAGTAGCGGTGCACTCTAATGTAAACATTCATTAACATTAGCAAATAATAAATGAAAAACTGACCATGAAAACAG
>NW_015627245.1:263487-265004 GCF_001515625.1 Sinocyclocheilus rhinocerous
CTGGTTTAAATACATGTGATTCAAGAAGATCCCTCAAAGGCATCAAATGTTGAAAGTCACAGACAAATCCAAACAGCACATTTCAAATTAGCATCACTATTACCGCCGGACTTCGCCAAACACATGCTCCGCTGTAACACGACACGCTCTTTATCACACTAAGCACGCTGTGGGAGGATGTGATTAATAAAGGATTCTAATCTGTAGAGCATCTAGTTTACCTTCAGGTGAGAAGGAGGCCATTCTGCACGAGGATCGTCGGTGAATGAGACACATCCTGCAAACGCAGCGCTGTTGCTCTGGTTGCACTGGGGGCTCTCCAGGGCTACTAGTCCAGTAACCACTACAAACACGGTGTCCCACCAACTAGTGCAACACAACAGACAGCATGCTGTCTCCAAACAAAAATCATCCACACTCAGGAGATCCAGCCACAAAAAACTGTTTTCATTCTGTGTAAATATTATTATTGATTAAGAATTACTGATATTTAGATAAGTGACATATTAAAGGGGTCCTATTTATGCTCTTTTACAAAGTCTTGATTTTGTTTTGGGGGTGTACTAGAACATGCTCTCATGCTTGGTGGTTCAAAAAACGCATTATTTTTCACATAATTTACATCAGGGATGGGCAACTGACGGCCCGCAGTGTCTTTTAGTACGGCCCGCTGGATCATATTAGACTCGGATGATCAATTTTAAAACGTAAAGTCACGTAAAGATTGCTTTCAGTTTATGATGTTAATACTATCTACAACCAGGACAGGTCGCTATTTCCAGCCGCTCCCCTATTAATTTCAGCGTAGTAGCGGTGCACTCTAATGTAAACATTCATTAACATTAGCAAATAATAAATGAAAAACTGACCACCCAAACATACACACTACACACGGACTAAAATAAAAAAAAGTGAAAAAGCATAATAGGACCCCTTTAAGCACTGTCCTGCAGCGAGAATACAAAGCATCTAAAAAGTAAATAAAACGATTTCTATCATTTGTTTATCATTCCCATGTAATTTAGGACCTTACATTAATTATAATTATATTATAATATTAATATTGTTCCTGTGGCTCAGTGGTAGAGCATTGCGTTAACAGCGCAAAAGGTTGTGGGTTCAATTCCCAGGGAACACACATACTGGTAAAAAATTTATAGCCTGAATGCACTGTAAGTCGCTTTGGATAAAAGCGTCTGCTAAATGCATAAATTATTATTATTAATCAAGAGAATACACAATACATAAATATATAATAAACATAAACATTAAACATAATATTTGGAATAATTAAATGTTTGAATATGGAATTTTTTAACAAAATGTCCAATTTTAATAAACTGAACCTTTGAAGTGGATCAAAAAAGTTCATCAAAGTTGTCCTAAGACAAGAACGCATTTTGGTTTTAGGACAACTTTGATTAAATGTTTTCATCACCTTTTCTTCCACTTCAAATGTTGACTACTATGTATATATATATATATATATATATATACATACACACACACACACACAC
>NW_015627245.1:265308-267773 GCF_001515625.1 Sinocyclocheilus rhinocerous
TACATACACACACACACACACACACACACAAATCATATGAAATTGTAGAAAGTCTTCTCATATAAATATAAAAATTTGATTTGTGTGTGCGTGTGTGTGTGTGCACGTGTATAAATGTATTCAAAATAATATTATATTAATATTATTAACATATTATATTACATATATTTAAATACAATTAATAATAACAAATACAGTATTTTATTTAAAATAATAATAATAATAATGTTTAATAATAATAACAACAACAACAACAACAACAATAATATAAGCCTCGAGCTACCAAAAAGTGTAGTACCCTCAGATTTTTATCATATTTGCATCAATTCAGACAATTCTACCACATAATCAGTGCAGAAAAAGTACAAAAATGTGCACAGGTCATGGGACTAAATAAAATCTCACAATTTGCTAATTATAAATTATGCCAAATTGATTTTAATAAAATATTTTGTTGCTTTCAGCTATTTAAGCCACACTTTTTCCCCATTTAAATCCATTCCTCCACAACCAGGAAGGAAAAAAAAAAAAAGAAAGAGTAACCTTGTAAATCCCACTTAACCTACTGACTAAAAGAGCTTCTATCAAAGTCCATTTTCTTGAGAAAGTCTCATGCTGGGAATACGCCTGACAGCATGTTAAGCTTCACTGAAGCTAAGCATTTAACAATCTGTAAGATCTGAATTACAATACTTGATCGCCCCACCTTTTATTAATATTCTTTTAAGATTACAGCCGCTAAGCTTCAAAGACATACACGACTCCCTACAGGACACACATGAATAGATGCTGAATGGGGTTTAGATCGTATCAGCTGAAGGTATTTGACTTAATGAAGCTTGTGATACAAAGTGGAGCTTTACTGGTTCGTTACAGCAGTAGTTCATCAGCATTATTACGAGTTTGAGTGGAAAATAAAGTTATTGATAAACAGATTTACGTTCATGCATTTGGCAATTTTGCTTTTATCCAAAGTGACTTATAATGCATTGAAGGTTTACATTTGATAATTTTAAACATTTCTTATTTTATGCATTGCGCAAATTTCTGTATTTATCCAAAGCAACCTGCATTGCATTTAACGTACACATTTTATCAGTTCAAGCATTCCCAGGGAATCGAACCCATGTCCTTTGCGTTGCAAGCACCATGCTCTACTGTTTGTGCTACATTTACAGTCATGCATTTGGAAGAAGCTTTTATCCATAGGGAGTTATATTGCATTGAAGGTTTACATTTTATTAGTTCATGCATTCCCTGGGAGTCAAACTCATGACCTTGGCGTTGCAAGCACCACACCATGTTCTACTTTTTGATCTACATTTACATTTATGCATTTGACAAACACTTTTATCCAAAGTGACTTGCAATACATTAAAGGTTTACATTTTATCAGTTCATGCATTCCCTGAGAGAATTGAGCCCATAACCTTGGCATTGCAAGCACCATTCTCTACTGTTTGAGCTACATTTACATTTATGCATTTGGAGGAAGCTTTTATCTAAAGTGACTTACATTGCCGTGAAGATTTACATTTCATTGATTCATGCATTCCCTGGGAATCGAACCCATGGTCTTGCTTTCTATAGTAGAAACACAAAAGCCGACCACTGGGAAGAAACATCTAACTAGTAGTTACCAAGTCCCTAGTGTGAACTTTACACCCCAGTTTAAGCAAAAACTCGGTTGCAAACCTAGCTGTCACTAAACACCACACACACCCTCTCAGTTATTGCAATCTCTCAGTCCAATTCTGGACCATCCTGTTTTAAAGCTTTGCAGTTTTGACCCAGTTTTCGTAAGAAAGATACATTCCAGCTTATTTCCAAACGATTCCCTTGCCGTGCCCCAGCAGAGCCGTCCAAATAAAAATATGTGCCAGACTCACCTTAACACGCCTTGTGAGAGTTACAGTAGCATCATTGCCATTACTCACAAACCCCAAAGATGTGACATCTATGCATTAAACACTTCTGACAAAAATATCTCCATCCTGGAGTACTATCACAACAGTAAATTCAGCTTTTAACGTTTTCCAGGAAGTATTCTGCGCGGTAAAGCACCTGCTGTTAAAAGATCTTTTGAAAATGACCTCAATGTTTTGGATTTCGGTTATAAACTAAGGGAATTATGGGACATATTGAGCTACATTAAATCATGCAACTTGTTGCAACCATTTTTTAGAAGATTCTGCCAATGCAGAGGAAACACTTGATGAAATAGGAAAACAGAGAACAAACTAGGGCTCCACAAAATGAATCGAAATAAAACAGAAATCGTAATATGGCTTAGTGCAATTATCAAATCACAAACAAAGGCTGCAAACTAATTACACACAAGTATATGCACTGCATGTTTCAGAAATTCCAAAAGTAATAATAATAATAATAAATAAATAAAAAATAATACAAATTAAATATAATTAAATTTTAATAAATTATTTTTTTTATACATTTTAGATATA
>NW_015627245.1:267784-268912 GCF_001515625.1 Sinocyclocheilus rhinocerous
AATGTATGTATGTGTGAGAGAGCGTATAGTGGAAACGGAAGGCAGGTCAGGCGCGACCAGGGTCACCGGGACAGGTCATGATCAGCACGGCTGACGTAGATGAAGCGGCCACACAAGTATTTCAGCAAGCTATTTGGATTTTTTTTTTTAATATTATCATCGTGAAAAGGTTACATGGCCTCGTCCCTTGAGCGAGTTGTGATTGAGGACGCGGGCTCAGCCTCAGTCGAGTTGCCAGATACACGCATTATAAGCGTTTATGGATTTTTTTAGAGGCTATTTACAGTAGCTCCACCCACAAATGTGTTATAGGGATAGTTAAAGACACTAGTTACTCGTCAGCTTCAGTGGCGTAGATGGTAAAGCGCACACCGTAGTCTTTTTGACGCAATCGACCCGGGTTCGAATCAGCCTTTTACCAAACTTTTTTTTCTTCCTTTTCAAATCTCATATCACATCGGAAAGGCATTTATTTTCAATAAAAATGAAGGAAACAATCAAAAAGTTGAAGATAAAGTATCGGGTAGGGTTAGGGAGGGCTTTATTGTCCCAATAAGGTGGCTTAACTGGAATAGTTAGACCTACCTGAAAAACCTGAAAAAGCATGCTTCATTTCAGTTTTATCTTTGAACTATTGTTCCTATTTGTGCAAAATGGTAATCATTTATTACAATACAATGTTACAGTCAACAATGAAAACAGTAAGTCTTATTTATTGATTGTGGCTAGGCCTGTGAAAATTTTGCCAGGGCAAGTAAAAAATTGAAACCACTGGCCAAACCGGGCCAGTAGAAAACTTCCTTAGCGCCGAGCCCTGTCAATATGATCAAAATCAGTTGTAAAACAATCAGTAAAAACACTTGTACGCAGATCTGTAGAACACGTAGGTTACATAATGATATTTTAAAATGAAAAACTTAAAATATGTACTTGAAAAGAAAACAGGATGACTTTGAACAGTATCATTGTAAAATTGTAAGGAAGAGCTGAGCAAGTCTTGCACATGTATTCCTGGTCTGAGAGTGACTTCCTGCTTAAACAGGAAGTAATGGATACCAAAAAACGTATACATGTATGTACAGGTGCATCTCAATAAATTAGAATGTCGTGGAAAAGTTCATTTATTTC
>NW_015627245.1:268936-277055 GCF_001515625.1 Sinocyclocheilus rhinocerous
CGGCCCCTCATATATACACACACACATATATATAAACATTTTTAAAAATCACAATTGCTAAAAATACCACACTACTTGTTATAACTATTAATTACATAAATATCTGCGCTGCGTGTTTAAGAGTGAAATGTGGCACAATGCGTGTTCTTTTACACACTTTACGGTTTAATATTTTACAATCAACCAATCAAGACAGCCATAAATATTAGTATTTTAATTTTACAGTTAAATACTTCTGTTAAATGCTTAAATCTTACCATTTTAAATTCAATAGCAATACTAATATTTATTGTTTAATATACTTTTTTAGTAATTATTATTATTATTATCATATTATCAAATCATATTAAATCACAACCTCTATCAGAAAAATTAGACTGCAAATAGTTGTCACATTTTTTACAAGACACTGCCAATGCGGAGTAAACACTCGATAAAATCGGAAACCTTATGTACAGTATAGAACAACCTGTTCTATAAAAATGACATCCACATCTAACTAAAAAATATAGCTTGTCCAACTCAACCCCTGCATGAAGAAGGCTGTTTAAAGCATGTTTTCAATGCAACACCTGTCTCACGGCCTTGATTACAGAACATTCCCCATAAGGTGACAGCAGCCATTCATTTACATACCCAAAGCCGCTCTCTATGTGCTGAAACCGTCCTTCCATTTCAGTCTCGCTCTAGTACCATGACTACACTCTAATTAGAAGTTAACAAATACTAATATTTATTGTTTAATATACTTTTTTAGTAATTATTATTATTATTATCATATTATCAAATCATATTAAATCACAACCTCTATCAGAAAAATTTGATTGCAAATAGTTGTCACATTTTTTACAAGACACTTGTTTTTTTTTACAAGCCAATGCGGAGTAAACACTCGATAAAAGTGGAAACCTTATGTACAGTATAGAACAACCTGTTCTATAAAAATGACATCCACATCTAACTAAAAAATATAGCTTGTCCAACTCAACCCCTGCATGAAGAAGGCTGTTTAAAGCATGTTTTCAATGCAACACCTGTCTCACGGCCTTGATTACAGAACATTCCCCATAAGGTGACAGCAGCCATTCATTTACATACCCAAAGCCGCTCTCTATGTGCTGAAACCGTCCTTCCATTTCAGTCTCGCTCTAGTACCATGACTACACTCTAATTAGAAGTTAACATGTGGTTAGTACAACCAGCTCTCGAGTTTGATTGTCTGATTGGCTGTTAGATTTGCATAGCAAATTACCAAACTCTTGTAGCTGTTGGACTGGATGGCCAAAAGGACTAGATGTGCATGAGAGTTCGGACAGCCTTTGAAAACACTTTGCAACCAATTGGGTGGTCAACCAACCTGGAAATGTAGTAGTGCACTATTCTGTCATAACAATATTACATCCCATCAATGACTACATGCATATATATGCATCAGAGGGGTTTGTAACCCAGCTATCAGCACCAGAGATTTGCTGGGTAATTGAAACAGTTAACTAGTCATTACAACTCATCAACAAGCAAATCATCCCCCAACAACAATAAACAAGTCAGTGAGAGCGTCAAGTTTACAACATCCAACACAGCTGACTAATTAAACCAAAGAAAAAACTAACAAAAAAGTGCCATTATAATACCATGTTTTTGGACATTTACTACGGTGTTCTTGGGAGTACAATGTGTATACTATGGTACTGTCACAGCACTTTTTTGTAAGTGCATGGTACTCATAGTTTACTTTAAAGAATACCATGGTAAAACCTTGACACTTGTCCAAAAACTAATTACCATAGTAAATATCTAAAACAAAACCTGACAGTAGTGTAGTACTTTGATATAACTCCTACAAATTAAGTATTGTAAAGGAATCATAGCGCTGTGATGGTATCATACGGTAATACTATGGTATGTTTAATAAATATTAAGGTATTTATAAGATACTCAAAAATACCACACTGCTACCATGGTAAATGTGCAAAAAAATTGGCGATACCATGGCAGAAGTCTCACTTACAAAAAGCATTTTTTAGACATACTGTGGTAGTACAAAAGTTTCTTGGATATGTCGTATTACATGAACTTGAGCACAATTGAATAAATCAAAGTACCATGGTATTATCATTTGACACCATCGTTGTACCGTGGTACAACTGTGGTACGTCTAAGGAAAATTATTACTATGGTACATGTCCGAAATCATTGGTGATTGGGTTTATAATAATGGTACTGAAATATATCATATTCACGTAACGTTACCACTATATATACAAAGTACTACAACAAAAATACCATGGTAAAAAATTAGCATCTCCACGATACTTCTGGTTCTGTTTTGGTAAATGTAATCACTGTAAATAGCCTAAATGAAGAGTTTAATACATAATCTAATGAATAATGGTTGTGACAGTGATATTTACTGGGGTTTGTGCTATATTTGGTTGGCTTAGCGGTTGTGCTGCTAACAACAGATGCTAACCATCACAGCGCTGTAAAACGCTGCCATTTCTCACGAATATCTCATCGTCGGTGCCACCGTTTAGACTCATGACGCATTTAAAATCACGACTAGTTCGTTCTGGATTGTACCTAGTCCAAAATATCACGTTAAATGGGGTTTACAGTAGAGAGGAGAGCAAATCAAGCCCAGTTAAACAAAGCGCGGCCTGCGGGGGAATCAGAAGCCTCGGTGTTTCCTAGCGAATGAACATTAACACAAATAACCTCAAAATACAACATCACAACACGAATGCTACTGGAATCTACACAGGCCTTCTGAAAGAAGAGGGACTGGTGTGAATGAAGCCCAGGTTAATGTTTGTTAGAGATATATTCACCTCTTTCTGCGTTGTTTCTGTCAGGCGGCACCGGGCGCGGCCTCGACACTCGCCGGGGTCTGCGGTTCGTCGCTCTGACGGAGTTCATTTGACGGGTTTCTGGTCAAAACACACACCGCTGCAGCCCTTTCCTATGGATCCTTACACTGTGCTGAGCTCGGAAAATGTAAATAAAAGCCTAAAGTGCATTGCACTGAGAATCTGCTTGGTCTGGGCTCCGGGGAAGCGGTTTTACTGTCCAGGCGCTCCGATTTCGGTTTTCAGGGGCAGGAGGAGCCATTTACACACACACTTACACACACACACACACACACTCACTCACACACACACACACACACACACACACACACACACACAACCACATACATGGTGCTACACACACACACACACACACACACACACACACACACACACACACACACACACACACACACACACACAACCACATGGTGCTGCACTCCACCAATCACAGTACATTTCCCCTTACAAAAAGTACCATGGTAATACCGTAGTATTCTCTGAAACAGCTTTAAATACCATGGTAATACCATGGTACATGGTAGTAATCAATTAGTACCACTGGGGCCACTATGTCCCATGATACAGTGAGCAACACCATGATACTGAAGCCAGTGTACCATGTTTTGATGCTGGTTTGAGCTGCTTCTTTTCTGGTTTAAGCTGGTCATGTGCTGGTCCTAAACTGGTCCGACCAGCTTAAGACCAGCACATGACCAGCATAAACCAGCAAAGGACCAGCTTAAACCAGCTCAAAACAGCATCCCAGCTTCAAAACATACCTAATCAGCATATGCTGGGTTTTTTTCAACTGGGACGTATTTGTCCAAAATATATTTATATGTATTTATATGTGCAAATACATTTATATTTTTCAATAATTTAAAAGTCTATTTAGATTCATAGGCTTTGAAGATCTTTCAGACTTTCATACTGTATTGTGACCCTGGAGCACAAAAGCAGTCTTAAGTCGCTGGGGTATATTTGTAGCAATAGCCAACAATACATTGTATGGGTCAAAATTATAGATTTTCTTTTATGCCAAAAATCATTAGGATATTAAAGTAAAGATCATGCTCCATGAAGATATTTTGTAAATTTCCTACCGTAAATATATAAAAACTTAATTTTTGATTAGTAATATACATTGCTAAGAACTTCATTTGAAAAATTGACCCTTATGACTGGTTTTGTGGTCCACGGTCACATTTGGTGTATGAACTGAAATAATGTACGTTTTTTTATAACAGTCTATGTCAGAATTACCTTTAAATATCAAGCATAAGATCCACAGGACATAGAACTCAGATTTGTGCTGAAGGTTTGGACCATTTTTGTCCAAAACAGTGGTCTGAATTTGACGTCAAGTATGCTTTTGTTTCATTTTAATAAATTGCAGCTGGATAGAAGGTCATTTCTCTGATAAGACAAAGAAGAACAGTGTGGTTCTTAAGCTGGGTTGCATTTCCCAAAAGCATTTTAAGTCAAGTAGAAACTATTAGTACCGATGGTTTACGATCTACTTAGGCTTGTGATGAAACGCAGCCCTGGTCTGCATGATTTCAACATGAATAAGTGAATAAAACATACAAAAATAACACGTATATCAGGTTTATTATAGTCAACTAAAAATTAAAACCATAAAAAACATAGTTGTTACTTGAAATAACATAAAAGTTTAATTAAATGAAATTTTATATTATACTGTATATATATCACTTTAACTTGAAATACTAGAATAAAATAACTACAACTAATAAAAAATAAATATTAAAAAGATTAAAAATGAAAAAAACACCTTATTAATACTAACAAAAATGTAATTGAAAACAGAAAATAAAATTCTTAAAATAAAATCGAATTCATAATATAAACAAAAAATATTGAAGTAATGTCAAATTGATTTAGTTTAACCTCAATATATATATATATATAATGTATACTTTAAATTGGAATTTAAAATGGAAAACAATGTATAAAATAATAAAAAAGAAATATTAGAAAAACTATTAAAATGACAAAATAATAAAATTACTAAAATCATCTAAAATTAAATTGAAGACAGAAAATACAAAAATAAACTATAATTCAAAATATTTATGAAAACTATAACAGTATCTCAATGATACTACAATTTTTAGCAATTAATATTTTAGCCACAGGCAGAATATGTAGGTTTATTTGCATAATATGAGTATGGTTAAGTTTCATATTGCCGTAGGTTCAGCAAAATCACAACTGAAACTGGTTCTCTAGAGTGAGCAAGAAGCTGCACGACTCTTTGATGTTGTCTGAATGTTGACACAAAGTTTCTGAATGAGACACATAAGCACTCTATTATTAGCATGAATCAAACAGTGATTTCATTTAATTGACCTCAGCTGGCGAATGACTGTATGTCAAATAAAAGAGAGAAAAACATGTTGATGCCTTTGAATTCTGCATCACTGCATTTAAAATTTGATTTGATTTGAATTGAGGTAGCAAGCAGGATGCAGAATTGCAATTCAAATGTAACTGCAAGGAAGGCAAAGTGAATTGAAATGCAAATTTATATTTAGTTTATGTGTTTTAGCATATTTAATAAACTCATTTTTTGTGGCTCAAGATGGAACTTTATTTCCCCGAATGCATGATTCATTGATTTTTTTGAATTGCAGATTAGTAAATTCCACTTAATGTCATGCAGATTCAAATTCCATTTTGTGGGCAATTCAGTTCGAATTCACATCCATTACAGGCAGCCAATTCTTCCGTTGTGGATTTTGCACAACCTTTGTATGAGAAAGAAAATGGCAGATTGCTAATGGTAATTATATTATTCATAAATGATTAAATATGAATGCGGCAGCAGTGTGTGGCCTCATTTGTGCAGCAGGTGATGGTTCCTTAGCTGTTACAATCACAAAATTAAATATTAAATATTAATTGTGAGTTATTAATTAATCGTAAATATTGTGAGAGGTGAATAATGCAACAATCTGCATATAAACAACAGGTTAGTTGATGTTCGAGTCTGATCAGAAACGAACAAATGCATGCCGTATGTTTATGTATTTATGGCACAGAACGAAATGTTTGGCTTGGGCTTGTTTTCATTTAGAATGCACACGTTCAACACAGCCGAAATAAATAAATAAATAAACGTATCTTATGAGGATCTTCTAAAGATTTTTTTTTTTAAGAATTGAATTATTTGACACTGATGCAAATAACAAAATGACATTATAAATAAGTAAATATTATTACTTTGCCCATTAATTTGTTTGAATTAGAATGCACATTCAACACACACAAAATAAAATAAAAATAAAAAGTATCTTATGAGGATCTTGTAAAGATCCATTTAATTATTTGATTCTGAGGCAAATAGCAAAATAACATAATAAACAAGATAATTAATATTATTAATTAGACCATTAATATATGGTAAAAAAAAATTCAATGACACCCACCTAAATAATTTGTATTTTTTATTACAGTAATTTCATTTTTATATGTATTAATATAATAAAAAAGAAATGCATTTTTATGTATAAAATATTTTTGTAGGTGGCTGTTTGGCAGTTTGTAATGTTTCAATACCTGTTCCTGTAATACCTGGTACTGAATTATAAAAAATTATAATAATTTTTTAATTGGGGGTTATTAACATTTTGTATTGTTTCAATACATTAAATCCAAAAATAATGCAGGTTTGGACGAACAGTTTCTGAGCTGGTGAATTGGCATGTTGTTCTAGAGTTTGACCGCTAGAGGTCCGTGCAGACCACTATATTACAACAGAGCAAAACGTGACATTAAACTGTTGCGCTTAACAATTAAAATTAATCTAGTCTTGGCTGTTTGGCAGTTTGTAATGTTTCAATACCTGCTCCTGTAATACCTGGTACTGAATTATAAAAAATTATAAAAAAATTTTAATTGGGGGTTATTAACATTTTGTATTATTAAATCCAAAAATAATGCAGGTTTGGACGAACAGTTTCTGAGCTGGTGAATTGGCATGTTGTTCTAGAGTTTGACCGCTAGAGGTCCGTGCAGACCACTATATTACAACAGAGCAAAACGTGACATTAAACTGTTGCGCTTAACAATTAAAATTAATCTAGTCTGTGTCAAACGAAAAAACATCTTATTTTTGCCTATATGTATGTGCTTTCTAGGGTGGGTTCTTACTGGCACAAGTGAAAGAGTTCAGCCTCAGGTCTCCAAGCCTGCATTGTTTTTTTTGTCCTCATTAGACGGAAGTCTGCTCTACTGGTTGCATTAGTCATTATTTGTCATATTCAGTTATAATAGTCAAATAGAAACTGTGCATGTGACTTAGTAGAAAAGCTGATTATATTGAACCTTATTTTTAACAAGTTAGTCCTTTTAGATTTCAGAGTTTTTATATTCAACTGTTCCTTGAATATGGGGCAGAAAATGCAAGCCATACAGCAAAAATATGTATATTATCAAATATATATTTGAATATGTTTCAAAATACCAATATATTATTTAGATTTTTGAAAGAAAAAAAAAGAAGAGAAAAAAAATTATATATATATATACTGTATATTAGTGCCGTCAAACGATTAATCGCGATTAATCACATAAAAATAAAAGTTTTTGTTTACATAATATATGTATGTGTATTGTGTACTGTGTTTATTTATTATGTATATATCATATTATGTATTATGTGTAAATATGTGTAGGGATATGTGTAACATAATTGTATATGTATGGATATATGTGTATTGATATATATATATATATTTTGCTCGAAATAAACTTAATCAATCAATCAAAAATATATAAATACACACACATTCAGTATATATTTTGAAAATATTTACATGTATATACATTTATACATCTATATTATTATATTTTATATTATATAAAAATATAGTTAATATATAAACATAACATATTTTTCTTAAATATATGTGTTTGTATTTATATATACATAATAAATATACACAGTACACACTCATATAATATGTAAACAAAAACTTATATTTTGGATGCGATTAATTGCGATTAATCATTTGACAGCACTAATATATATATATATATATATTTCAAAAATATAAAAAATGGGCTCTCTCTCTATATATATATGTGTGTGTGTGTTTGTTTGTTTGTTTGTTTGTTTGTTTGTTTGTTTGTTTGTTTGTTTGTTTTTTTGTTTGTTTGTTTGTTTGTTTGTTTGTTTGTTTGTTTGTTTGTTTGTTTGTTTGTTTGTTTGTTTGTTTGTTTGTTTGTTTGTTTGTTTGTTT
>NW_015627245.1:278045-282523 GCF_001515625.1 Sinocyclocheilus rhinocerous
AAAAACTTTTATTTTGGATGCGATTAATTGCGATTAATCATTTGACAGCACTAATATATATATATATATATATTTCAAAAATATAAAAAATGGGCTCTCTCTCTATATATATATGTGTGTGTGTGTTTGTTTGTTTGTTTGTTTGTTTGTTTGTTTGTTTGTTTGTTTGTTTGTTTGTTTGTTTGTTTGTTTGTTTGTTTGTTTGTTTGTTTGTTTGTTTGTTTGTTTGTTTGTTTGTTTGTTTGTTTGTTTGTTTGTTTGTTTGTTTGTTTGTTTGTTTTTTTAAATATATTTTACCCTCACTTTATTTGTCATCTATACTGTTCAGATTTTAAAGATTTTAAATGTATTTTCTTGCCCCTGAAATACCTTTTGAAATATATTTTGGTGTATGAAAGTTGAAACTAAATATATTTTCATTTTCAAAAATATATTTCATTGAGTTTCACTGTTTACAACACATATGTAGCATATATTTAAAATATATTTTGGCCTTTTTTTGCCATATGGGAAATGCCTTCCTTTTAAATTCAGCTCTTGTTTTAGGCCCTGATGCACATATCAGCTGATCAGCCAAAACCTGTAATCAAATACTGAAAATATTGTAAAATATGAAGACAACAGACCAATTAGTGCTTTATGCATGAATGTGTGGATGAGAATCTTGTTGGCTGTGAGTTGATGTGGCAGTGTTGAGCTGTATGTGAGGCTGTGCTGGCTATCAGTGAACTCCAGCTGGTGTGGCCAGTGACAGGAAGCTGCTTGTGTTTGTGTGTGTGTGTGTGTGTGAAGCAGGATGTGGCACGTCGCTCATATCGACAGCTCAACAAATGCACACTTCCCTATGGTTGGCGCTAAAGGAAGTGAAACTGCTTGTTATGAAGGCCAGGACTGTATAATACACCTGCTGATTTCACTGACTGAGGTTGGTACCACTCACTTCCATTCAAATACACTGCAGCTCTCTCTTTCAACCTTTTTCATCCATTTATTACATTCACGCTTTTGTCAGACTCTTTTATAGTGCATTCAAGGAATACATTTGTATTACTACACGCATCAAATCCTCGACCTTGCTGTTGCTGTTTTTGTACCATGTTTTAGTTGAACTACTGGAAGAATTATTGTTTCTGTGTTTGAGACTTTGACGACTTACTCAGTGTAGTTGTTCTTAAAAAGTGTTATTCTAATATTACACTCTTAAAAATAGAGGTGCTTCACGATGCCATAGAAGAACCTTTTTTTCTAAATGGTTCCATAAAGAACCTTAAACATCTGAAGAACCTTTCTGTTTCACAAAAGCTTCTTTGTGGCAAAAGAAGGTTCTTCAGATTATAAAAAGGTAAGAAAGAGACGGTTCTTTAAAGAACCTTTGACTGAATGCTTCTTTGTGGAACCTAAAAGGGTTCTTCTATGGCATCGCTGTGAAGAACCTTTTGAAGCACTTTTATTTTTAAGAGTGTATATATATACTATTTATTAATAGTATCAATAGAATAGTATTTATTCATATTTGGAATTTACCTTATATTTTCAGTTTTCATTTTCATTTAATTTTAAGTTTTGGTAATTTCATAATTGTGCTTTTGTCATTTTTACTACTTTTAAAAATATATATTTCTATGTAATTTATTTGTTTTTAACTTTTAGATTTAGTCATTTTAGCACTTCAATTTATTAATTAATTTATTTATTTCTAATAGTTGTGGTTTTAGTTAACTGTCCTGAAGATTCATTTGAATATCTAAACATCATCATTTTGGGTTTGCTTTCTTTTTAGTGGTGTTTGCAGGCATCACTATTACTTATTTATTACTTATTTATTTTAGCAGATCCTTTTATCCATAATATAAAAATATAAAAAATAAGAAATGCAGAAATTATTTGATTTATTGATTGATTGATTGATTGATTGATTGAAGAGAGGCTAGTAGTTGAAACCATATCAGATTTATAATTTTCTCTCAAAATTGAAGTTCTAAATAAGATGCAAATAATAAATAAATAAATAAATTAATTAACTATTAACAATAATGTAAAATATTTAATATATAATATGCAGATAATAAAATAATCAATGAATTAATTAAATAACTGTAATCATTTAAAATATTTTTTTATCTTTCCCTTCATATCTGAGACTTTTTTATTTGTAATTTACCCATAAAAAGACCTGTAAATAATTAAATAATTAAAATATATATGTTTTTATTTTTCTGGCATTGTAACAGCGACTTTTGTACAGACAAATGCAACTCATGTATTATTCAGACAATGTTTAAACTGTAAAATATTGTCAAGGTTAAATATAATATTAAAAAAAAATTTTTTTGAAAATTATTACAATTATTTAATTTAAAATCATTTAATATTTTTGGCATTGTAACAGCAACATTTGTAGTGGCAAATGTGACTTGCGTTTTATTCAGACAATGTTTTATCTGTAAAAAAGTTTGAATGTTGAAAATAATATGCAGATAATAAAATAATAATTAATTGCAATAATTTAAATGAATTCAAATAATATTTATTTTTTTAGCATTTTTTCCCCTTCATAATCTGAAACTTTGATGATTATTTATTCTTGGCCTTAATCATCTTTTTCCTCTAGCTCGCCGCTCCGTTGTCTTAGCGTGATCTAGGCCGCTGCCATGACAACCGTATCATGTATAAATCACATGATCTTGTGATGCTCTCAGTGCTGACACAGTTATGGGCTTCTCCCGGACAGTGTGTTTTTACTCAGCTTAATCTAATGTTTGTAGCCCAAATCTGACTTTCTGTAACCCTAAACTGCTCGTCTTCCTCTGTGGACGCCTGGGACTTGATTTGAAACACATTTGGCCGTATGTTGAGTCTGACGCTGTTATTGATCCTTCTGCTCTTAAAACAGCACGCATACATGGATGTATAACAAAATGTCAGACTAGTGACTTTTATTTTTCAGAAAAATATGTTTCACAAAACATTTTACAAAAAAATAAAAAATGAATGAATGAATAAAAAAAAGTTACAATTTTGAGATTTAAAAAATGCTTTTGAAAAATGTATTTTATGCTCACCAAGGCTGCATTTCTTTGTTCAAAAAATCAAAAAAATATTGTTACAATTTAGAATGAGTTTTCTGTTGTAATATATTTTAAAATGTAATTTATTTCTGTGATCAAAGCTGAATTTTCAGCATCATTACTCCAGTCTTCAGTGTCACATGATCCTTCAGAAATCATTCTAATATGCTGATTTGCTGCTCAAGAAACATTTCTGATTATTATCAGTGTTGAAAACAGTTGTGCTGCTTCATATTTTTGTGGAAAAAGTTTTATTTAGGATTCACTGATGAACAGAAAGTTCAAAAGAGCAGCATTTATTTGAAATAGAAATCCTTTGTAAAATTCTAAATGTCTTTTCTGTCACTTTTGATCAATTTAATGCATGCTTGATGAATAAATATATTAATTTATTTTAAGAATTTTTAAAAATGTATTTATTATTAAAAATGTATTATTTAAATTTTTTTTCAATGACATTCAGAGCAGTTATTGTGTTCCATATGCTGTGAAATAGCTTTTAAAACATTTGAACAAAGTGTTTGAGCAAACTGAATATATAGATTTCACGAGATTTTTGGCTTAAGTTGTATTCGTAACGTTCAGCTATCGGTTTCTTCACTTAGTGGCGACACAGCCATTTTCTTTACTGAAGATAGTGAGATGTGAGATGTGTTTTATGTCAGACGTCGGAGGGTTTTTCTCAGGACTTATATTTGCTGATTTGATTGTGTTTTAGTAATGTGTGCACACGTTCGGTCTTGTCTGACTGTCGCTAATGATCTGAATGGCGTGTGACACGCTAGTGTGTAAAATGAATACAGATGCAAACCTGTGTGACGTTCTGCACCCAAAACCATTTGCTGTTCATTTCTGATCTTCAGGACTGACTGTCTGCACTGTTACTTTGCTAGTGATTAAATCGGATCCGTTTGTTCAGTATAGCCAACATCCCATGTATCTACATCAGTTGCCATAGTAATGAGTTCAGCGTCAGCACCAGGCCAAGAGACTTTCTCATACATACAGTCTGAGAGGAGCTGCTAGTGAGGATGGAAAACAGCACATTTTGCTTCTGCTCATGTCTGAATTCATTAGAATCATCATTTTAATATAAATAAATAAATAAATAAGTCACACACATACACACACACACACACACATTCCTTATTTATTTATTTATTATTTATTGTTTTATTACCTGCCAATTTTATTATATTTTAATATTATATTATATTATATTATAATAATGAATACACACAAATTCATAAATTAATTCAATAAATGAATCATCAATAAAATAATTATAAGAATTAAATATAAATATTAATTAATAAATGTAAAAAAATATTTTATATTAAAAAATATTTTTCCTTCATGTGAGGATGGAAAACAGGAAATTTTGCCTATGTTCATATAATATAATATTAA
>NW_015627245.1:282803-311859 GCF_001515625.1 Sinocyclocheilus rhinocerous
ATATATATATATATATTTTCAAAATATTTTCTGTATGTGTGTGTGTATATATATATATATATATATATATTAAATCTGCATAATTTATTATATTTTAATATTATACTATAAAAATTCTATAAATATCTAAACTATTTTAATTATTTTGAATTATGTTATGTTAAATTAATTTGAATTGAATTATGTTAAGTATTTTATATATATACAGTGGGTACGGAAAGTATTCAGACCCCCTTAAATTTTTCACTCTTTGTTATATTGCAGCCATTTGCTAAAATCATTTAAGTTAATTTTTTTTCCTCATTAATGTACACACAGCACCCCATATTGACAGAAAAACACAGAATTGTTGACATCTTTGCAGATTTATTAAAAAAGAAAAACTGAAAAATGCTCAGTATTTAGTAGAAGCACCCTCTTGATCTAATACAGCCATGAGTCTTTTTGGGAAAGATGCAACAAGTTTTTCACACATGGATTTGGGGATCCTCTGCCATTCCTCCTTGCAAATCCTCTCCAGTTCTGTCAGGTTGGACGGTAAACGTTGGTGGACAGCCATTTTTAGGTCTCTCCAGAGATGCTCAATTGGGTTTAAGTCAGGGATCTGGCTGGGCCATTCAAGAACAGTCACAGAGTTGTTGGGAAGCCACTCCTTCGTTATTTTAGCTGTGTGCTTAGGGTCATTGTCTTGTTGGAAGGTAAACCTTAGTTCCAGTCTGAGGTCCTGAGCACTCTGGAGAAGGTTTTCGCCCAGGATATCCCTGTAAAATAATAATTAAAATAATTTTTTTGTTCCTTAATCTGACACTTTGTCTTAATAGATCTGTTACTAATGCACAATAATTGGGCCTATGTAGTTTGTGGTAATATTAATAAATGTATTTTTTATCAACAAATATAGAAATATATATTTTTATTTGATTGTACAGGCATTTTTGTTACTTTTGCACAGTTCTGGTTCTGTGTTTGTCGTCACTTGTAGTCCAGTGTAGATCTGGTGCTTCACTGATAATGGGCTTCATTGATACACACTCATAACCAGCACATTATACACACAAGCTCGTACAACAACATCTCACAGTTTACCTTCACACCTCCCCGTCACACACTGCGAGTGTGTCATGCTGCGGCCCACACACATGCAAACACTCAGGCCAGGGTGCATGCTGGGAGTCAGAGGCTGTTACTCAAGGACTAAAGCTCTGCTTCTGTGTTTGAGCGAAATAAGGAAGTTTCAGATGATGACAAGGACAAAATTTACTGTTAGAGAGAAATTTCAATTGAAATGAGTTGGTGTTTTTGTCACTCTTCTGAGAAAGATTCATTCACTTGTTTTGGCAATTGGTCAGATTTTCTTAATGTTAATCCAATCTCATTTTAAGTGACCTTTATTTCTGTTTTGAAGATGTTTTCTTTGGATTGTTTGACTACTCAAAAGAGAATAGAAAAATATAACTTTATTTTTTTGTTAACTTGGCAACAAATCCCTTACGAAAATTAACCATGGTTTAAAAAAAAAAAACACCATGGTTATAGTTAAATAATTTTATCCACAAATGAACCATAATTTTGCTACACTAGATTTGTATCTGTGTATGCTTTCTTTCCTTTTTCTTTGTTTTGTTTTTATAACTGTACTGCCTTAGTGGTTTGATGTTTTGTACTGTTTAATAAATAAGAAAGAAAGAAAGAAAGATTACGCGCTCTGAAGTCCCGATCTGAATCAAATGATTCACGAACCCGCTAAGTTATGGGGTGCTTCTCATTTCTTATTTGTGCATCCTCGTTTCCTTTTCTCGCTTTAAGTATTGAGAAGCACCCCCATTCTAAATCAAATGATTCGCGAACCTGCTCCGAAATTGTACGTGTCTCCGGAAAAAAATGTGTCTTTTCATTTGCGAAATGATTCACAAACCCTCTCCGAAGTTCTGATCTGAATCAAAAGATTCGGCAACCCATTCCGAAGATCAGATCCAAATCAAATTATTTGCGATATGTGCTCCAAAGCCCCGATTTGAATAATGAATTCACGAACCCGCTCTGAAATTCTGATCTAAATACAATGATTCGCGATACACTCTCCGAAGTTGCAATCTGAATCAAATGATTCGCGATCCGCACTCTGAAGTCCCGATCTGAATCAAGCGATTTGTGATACGCACTCTGAAGTCCCGATCTGAATCAAGCGATTTGTGATACGCACTCTGAAGTCCCGATCTGAATCAAGCGATTTGTGATACGCACTCTGAAGTCCCGATCTGAATCAAGCGATTTGCGATACGTACTCTGAAGTCCCGATCTGAATCAAACGATTTGCGAAAAGAAACGATTTGCGATATGCACTCTGAAATCCCGATCTGAATCAAGCGATTTGTGATACGCACTCTGAAGTCCCGATCTGAATCAAGCGATTTGTGATACGCACTATGAAGTCTCGATCTGAATCAAATTATTTGTGAACGATCTGAATATATTTGAATCATTTTGCGATGTAACTGATTTGGACTTCTGAAATGCAGACAACTGATTGAGTGTGAAACTCCTGATAAAAGAGGTGTATTTAAGTCATAGTCTATATGAATTGCATTTTTAATTATAATTTTTTTAAAATAAATGAATGGGTCTGGACACAACGAGCATCACATTACGGCTCATTTACCTCCATTTCCAGCGAATCAACAAGTCTGTCTGTTAAGTGCTAAAAGACAGACATGAGCACTACAGCGGCAAACGTCCCGGCACCCCTGACCTGTCCCGTCACAGACACTCCCCCTCGAGCACTGCAGAAAGGGCAGATGGCTCATTACCATAAATAGGACAGTGAAAGCGAGCGAGGCCCACCATAAGGACACTGCACCCCCTGAAACACATGTAAAAGAAGGGCCAGTTGCTAGGAGAACGAGCCCCCTCCGTTCAGCAGGAGTGTTAGCGGGCCCTCGCTGCTGATCTCGGGGCTCTGTATCTCGGGGACAGATGGCCAATGGGCCCCACCGGTTTGATCAGCATGGTGGGAGCTGGCAGCAGGTTCTCGCACCTTCTTCTGCCCAGCCGAGTCTCAGCGAACACTAAGAATAGAACAGCACTGACCACACCGCTTCATCCCTCATCTGTAACACTGATCTGAGAACAGACACACTTACACCCAGAGTAAGGCGTCATTACTCACAGGTTGCTCTTTCGTAACTCTTGGAGTAATTATCTGCTTTGTCTCAGAAATAAAATTGTTGGCATACAGTAAGAATACAAATACAAAATATATGAATTGAAATATTACATATTGAAATTGCAATAATAATAGTGTTGTTATTACTATTACTATTTTCAGACTTTTAATGAGTTACAACATTTAAAAACAAATTAAATTTTTTGAGGAATAACATTGACATTTTTTATGTGACTGTATTTTTTTGCTATTATAATTATTATTTATTATTTAATAATTAATTAAAATCATTATTTCATATATATATATATATATATATATATATATACATATAAGAATAATAAGTAAGCATAAATAAAAAAAATTGAGGCAATAAGTTACATCCAATTTTTAAAGTTAACAAACTCAAAGATTGAAAAAAAACTTAAGATTTAGATTTTTTTAAATTCACAAATATATTAACTGAAATATTAAATATTGAAATTGCAATTTTGATTAAAATATTGACTAAATTAAATTATTATAAAAATATTAAAGTGATATACTAATAAATTTATGTAATCAGATTTTGAGTTCAGCTAACGTTGTTTCTATAACTTTCAGTAATATTTCAGTGAAATTTCACTGTTTGGTTTTACAGCATGTATATTTTACATAAAATATTTGGTTTTTGATCACAGACTTTGCAATCTGAGCACCGCTTGAGACATTGAGATCAGGGCTCTTCTGCAGTTTTCAATTGATAATGCCTTTCAAATTCCTGGATATGAATTGAATTTGATCAATATGTCATGGCAACATGTTTTTTCCATTACATTAACTTAATAATTAATAATAAAAACCTAATTAACAAAATAATTTAACCAATTTCAACGACATTTTTCTGGGATATGTGAGATTAAAAAATTGAATGAGATTCAGTAAGGCTGAATGTTTGTGAGACAGTTTTATAACAGTATTTTTATATTTTTAGTTTTAATTTTAATTTAATATTAATTTTTCTTAATTTTTATTTTTTTTATTTTTTTATTACTTTTCGGTTTTTATATTTCTATTTAGCTGTTTTTTTCTCAAGTTTTAGTAGGCTACTTCCCCTTATTTTCAAAATGTCTAATTTTCCATTTTTTTCAAGTTTTTTAAGTTTAAGTTTTCATCTTATGTTTATGTTTTATTTTATTTCAGCTTTATTTAAATGAACAAAAACGATTTTTAATAGTTTTAGTTTTAATTAACAATAACAGCACTGCACCCTGGTGCATCAAAGTTAATTTATTAAATGTGATTAAATTATTGGCAATATTTATGAAGTGTTCGTCCACCCTGGCAATGTTATTTTAGTAATATTTCTCAACTATTTTAGTATATATTAATATTTTAAATGAGCTTTTATTGCTTTTTAGTGCTTTTTAGTACTTTAATTTAACCTTAAAAATTTAAAGTAAACTCATTTATGTACTTTATATATTGTTTTATTTCAGCTTCATTTAAATTAAAAAAAGCTATTTTTAATGCAATAGTTTTAGTTAACAATAACAGCACTGCATCCTGGTCTATCAAAGATAATTTATTAAATATGATGGGTTTTTTTGCAATATTTTTAGAATTTAGGAAATGGTGTTCGTCAACACAAAACTCGCCACCACAATGCCAGGATGTCCAGTTGCTGGAGTGTCCATTATAGTTGCTAGGGCATTAGGTGGTTGCTAGGGTGTTGCATGCATGCAATACTTAGAGTTCGAAGTTTGCTCAAATCAAGCGTCTGCAAGAAATTCAAAGGAAAAAGAGAGCAAAGTGAGTAGAAAAGCAGGAGAAATAGTGTGTTGGGGTTGGCGGCAGCAGAAGTGTGTGTTGATATGGAGAAGCAGCAGCAGCAGTCGTAGCCCGTTTCGCTGTCTCACCACCTCCCCATGACTCCTGGTTGCGTAGGAACACGAAGCCCGTCTGCCCTACGGACACACTCCTCGCTTCATTAGGCACTGCTCAGCGAGGCGGCACGCGTTCCTCACACACACACACACACACACTCGCAGACCGGTTCCCCTGCAGGCGAGGGGTCACACACACACTCACCCAGCCATGAGGAAAACACACTCATCAACACATCTGCGCCTCATTCAGGTCTGTGTGTGTTCAACCTACTGTACATTTTCACACTTACATTTGCACACATACATGCAATGATAGGCATGATTGGTATTTTCTCATTTATTTTACAAGTCTTCAGATCTTCGTTTTGTTGCTCAGAAGTGGCTCTCTGAGAGCTCTGGAGACTTTGGTTTATTTTTCACTTAGATCAACCATGTTCCTTTGATTCTTCACTTCTGTTGTGGACAAACTCACAAACTCTTTTTCAATTCCTCCATCTTCAATAATACTGTTTAATAAAAGGCTTCTACTAAAATTCCTTTGGAAAAGTCAAAGTACTTAAAAATGGTCAGTTGTTGACATGCAGTGAGCGTATGTGATTAGAAAATGAATTTATTTGTATTATTGTTTTATATGTTTTGCATATAGCACAGGTTAGATCGTTTGGTCTTGAAAGAACTTTTTCTACTCGTCATTTATTGTTTTCAAAAGTTTAGACAAAGCTTATATACAAATAAAGATGAGTTATATCTTTAATATTTCCTTTACATCCAGTACATAATATTTCAATTATATTTTGAATATTTCCTTTTTCCTTTATAAATATAGTAATAAATAAATAAACAAAAGAAATAAAAATTGAAATAAAAGTGTTAAAGCACAAAAATAAAGTATTTAAACAAATTCAAGTAGAAAAAATAAGAAAATTAAATATCATTTGGTCTTGAAAGAACTTTTTTTACTCTTTATTTATTGTTTTTAAAAGTTTAGATGAGGCATTTATACTGAAAAAAGATACAGTATATTTTGAATATTTCCTTTACGGAAAATAGTCAAACATAAAATAAAATAAAAATAATAAAATAGATATTTATCATATGTTAAAGCACAAAAATATGTTAACACATTAAGTTAAGGAGAGATCACTGAGAAATTAAAGACTTCTCGCTAGTGATTTTTCTTTGGGCAGTTATATAAGTTCTCAATTATATATCATTTAAGTATCAACGTTGTCTCTGCCATATTCCTTTGGTTCATTCGGTTAGGTTTGTAAATATACAATCATTAAACTTTTCATTGATGAACTCACAAACTCTACCTTTTTAAACTCTTTAATAATATTGTGTTTAATAAAAGGTTTCTCCTAAAATTCCTTTGGAGAAATAAAAATATACTAAAATTATATATATATATATATATATATATATTAGTTTATATATACTAATTTTGATTGCTTCCATTGTCTTCATTTGACTAAATGTAAATGTAATGTAAATGTAAATTATTGACGTACAGTTAAAATATGAATTTATATTAATGTTTTAATTAAGTTCATGTTTTAAAGTATTGTTTTATACACTTGTCATGTCACAACTCTTCTTGAAAGAATATTTTCTGCTCTTTATTTATTATTTTCAAAAGTTTAAACAAAACATGTTTTAAGTCCAGAAAATATCTTTAAATATTTAAATTTTTTTCTTTACAAACAAAATAGTACAAAATAAAAAAATAGAAATAAATATATATTAAAGCACTTTAAATTAAGTAGAAACAATTAAGAAATGAAGTAGACTTCTCACTAGAGAGTACATGATATTTGGACTGGTTTGCTGGTGGTGTGTGGAGTTGTGTGGGGTGTGAAGTTCTCCATCAGAAGACTGATGGCAGCTTTAGCATGTGCTGCGGCCCACGCCGGGGCTGATGGTGCCAGTGACAGACAGTGGCGGCTCACAGCAACACCATTGTCCCCGCAGCACAAGAGTGCACTTGTGCCTGAGGCTGTGGGGGAGGGGAACATGAACAGCACTGCTCCCCTCCACCAAACACCACTGATGGTCCCACAAACCACAGCTCCTCAAGAAAATCCCTGCTCTACGTACTGTGCACTGCTAGGTGGTTGCTAAGGTGTTCTATGCGCTTGCTAGGGAACTCTGGATGGTTGCTAACTGGATGCCACAATGCAAAATGGTTACTAAAGAATTTCTGTGCAGTTGTTAAGGTGTTTTGGTTTTAACGTGATGTGTAGGGTGTTGCTATGCGGTTGCTAGGGCGTTGCTATGGAGTTGCTAAGGAATTCAGAATACGTTTGGCTGCCACAATGCAAAGATGGTTGCTAGCGCATTTTTATCGGTTGCTAAGGTGTTCTGATTGATTGGTTGCTAAGGTGTTCTGGACTGTGTTTTCCAAAAGCATCGTAAACTTAAGTATAGACCCACTGAAACCAATGGAGCTGCGATCAACTTAGGCTTATGATGCTTTTGAGAAACGCAGCCCTGATTGATTTTAGTATGTTGCAATTTGGTTTCTAGGGTGTTGCTATGTGGTTGCTAGAGTGTTGCTATGGAGTTGCTAAGGTACCCGGAATAGATTTTAACTGGCTCCCACAAAGCAAGATGGTTGCTAAGTCATTTCTATCTGTTGCTTAAGCGTTCTGATTGGTTTTAGTATGTTGCAATTTGGTTTCTAAGGCGTTTCTATGCATTTGCTAGGTCATTTTGGGTGGTTGCTAACTCGATGCCACAATGCAAAATGGTTGCTAAAGAGTTTCTGTGCAGTTGTTAAGGTGTTCTGGTTTTAGGGCGATGTAGAGTATGTTTCCATTTGTTTTTTAAGGTGTAGCTATGTGGTTGCTAGGGCGTTGCTATAGAGTTGTTAAGGAATTCAGAGTAGTTTTAAACTGGCTGCCACAGTCCAAGATGGTTGCTAGGGCATTTCTATCTGTTGCTAAGGTGTTCTGATTGATTTTAGTATGTTGCAATTTGGTTTCTAGGGTGTTGCTATGTGGTTGCTAGGGAGTTGCTAAGGAATTTTGAATAGATTTAACTGCTCACACAATGCAAGATTGCTAGGGCATATCTATGCAGTTGCTAAAGTGTTCTGATTGGTTTCAGCATATTGCTATGTGGTCGCTCAGGGCATTATGGGTGGTTGCCAACTGCCGCAATGCAAGATCGCTGCTAGGGCTTTTCTATGCTGTTGCTAAGGTGTTCTATTATGTGTATCAAAAAAGCCACTCCCAATTCTGGTCTTTAGATGCAGTCACTATACTTGAATGTAATTCTATGTTTTTTTCCCCCTGCCATTTATCATTTATATGTATTAACCAGAAACGATCTTCTCTGAAATAAGATGAACAATGACTCAAAGGAAAGGTTTCCTTGAATCACAGTCTGTGATATCACAGTCATTTATGCGTCTGTGTTTAAACGTCTGGGTTGATCTTTTGTTTTGGTGTCTCACTTGAAAAGCAGCCAGTTCATCAAACAAAAGCCGCTCTCAGCAGGACTGAAACACAATACACTGTTTGGAGGAGCAAATAAGATCAGCCTATTGATCCTGTGTTGTTTTATCGCCTCTGTAAATTCTGTTTTTCTTCAGTAATAGTTGTTTCATACAGGCCAATGAACACCTTTGGAAGTTAAGTGAAAAGTGAACAAGTGTGAGTCGTAAAGTCTTAAAGGGCCGGTATTTAATCAAGCCACAATGTGCAGGATGTATTTGTCACATTATGCGTTTTAATTTTTCACTCTTGCACTGTCCTTATGTCCAGTATAGATTTATTACAAATTGTAGTCCGTTACTGATTCCAGATTACATGACAAAAATTGTAGTTAGTAACGTAATCCATTACATTACACATTTTAGGTAATGTAATCAGACTACTTTTTGATTACTTTTAGATTACTTTTGACCTACCTCGTTTATCACATTGATTTAAATAGGATAACCATGTACCATATTGATATAAAAATACAAAGAGGAAGAAAATATATTACATTTGTTGTTAACATATTGAAGTGCGTTAAACATTATATTACGCCAAGGTCTTCCAAACTGGGGTCATGAAGGAACTGCAGGGAGTTTGTGAGTTTAATGAAAAGCTAATGATTAATTAAATCATAAACATTTTAAATTATGGTAAAAGATTACCCTATTCAAATCAATGTGAAAAACGTGTGAGATAGGTCAAAAGTAATCTAAAAGTAGTCTGATTACATTACCTAAAATGTGTAATGTAATGGATTACGTTACTATCTACAATTTTTGTCATGTAATTTGGAATCAGTAACGGATTACAATTTGTAAGTCATCTACCCAGCTCTGCATGTAATCAGTTACTGCTTATTTCACAAGATATATAGCAGGTTTAATACATCATTCATCTACATGTTTACACTTTCATCTTATTATATTGCTTTATAACCTTTAAGAGCAAGTTTATACGTCTCTAACCAGCACCAATATGACAAAATTTTTTTTATTTATTTTGTATTTGTAGGCCAAATCAAACCCAGACCGTGGGTTAAGTGCACGGCTGCTTCTGCGTCCTTTGCGCCGCATGTCGAGTGTTTTATTACCGTCATGTGTCTATCAGCACAGATAAGAGTCAAGCAGGAGCTGTTGACACATTTCATAAAGGCCCTACGCACACAAAGGGCTGTCAAACACGGGGCTTCTGTAAGCAAACACACTCCACTGTCACAGTGTTTAATAAGGCTCTCTGTGTCAGGCAAACGCCACCCGTGGAGATCCATCCACACTTCACATCTGGAGGAGCAGAGAGCCTGTTAAAGCCGTGAGCCGCCAAACGCCAACTGCTTGAGTCGAGATTCGATGTCTATAGCTGGGTAGATTACTTGAAAATTGTAATAAGTCACTGATTCCAAATTACATGACAAAAATTGTAGTTAGTAACGTAATCCATTACATTACACATTTTAGGTAATGTAATCAGACTACTTTTTGATTACTTTTAGATTACTTTTTGACCTAACTATCATATTGATTTAAATAGGATAATCTTGTATCACATTGATATAAAAATGCAAAGAGAAAGAAAATATATTATATTTGATGTTAACATAATGAAGTGCATTAAACATTACATTACGTAAAGGTTTCCTAAACTGGGGTTCTTATAGGAACTGCAGGGGGTTCGTAAGATTAATGAAAAGCTAATGATTAATTAAATCATAAAAATGTAAAATTAAAACAAATCATTTTAAATTAACTACAAACAAAATAAAACGCTTACTAAAAAAAATTACATATTTAATTTGTTTACCTGCATGTCATATGACCATTGACTAATGTCACAGAACTGTGAATGTGCTAATTTCTTAATTATTAATTTATTATTACCTCAGGGTAATCTCAGGGGGGATTTCCAATAAATATTAAGTGAAATAAAAAAAAAGTTTGAGAATGCCTGCATTACATGTAAATAAGAAATAACATGAATTTGTGCATTTTAATGTGTTTGACAGAAAAAGGCTTCCCAAAAACATAGTAGTTCATGGTTAAATAACCTACTGAGTGATAATTCAAATAAAAATTATTGTTCATTAGTTATTGATGAAATGTTGAAATGTTGAGAAAACACTTCTTAAAATTGAAATGATTTTTCTAAGTCCAGTGGTCAAATGCTGTGTGGCCTTTCGATTTTCTGTTTAGTTATAGCCACCTGACTGTGACTGGTCTCTGTGTGAATGTCCACAAAACTGGAAGATTTTCCAAGATTTTTTATGTATATAAGCAGCAGGCTATTTTAGAAAGGTTTATAAAAGCTGAAAAAATATTTAGAAAAATATTGAAAAGCTGAAAAATAGTCTTATAGATAATTCATTGCTATTTTGTGAATACTCAATACCCGATGTAATCATGTAGTCAATAAAAAAGTAACTGTAGTCTGATTACAAGTATTTTAAAATGTAATTTAATCAAATGACAATTACTTAATTTTTTGAATCTGATTACATAATCCAGATTACATGTCATCAGTTACTACCCAGCTCTGGGCATCACTCATGTGCGTCTCTCTCTCTCTCTCTCTCTGTGTGTGTGTGTGTGTATGTGTTTGTGAATTTCTTGAAAAGATCATTTTTAGATAGTAATAATATTCTTTCCAAAAGTCATCCAACCAGAATCAATATTTTAAGTGCTATATTACACACTATTTCAAGCCATAATGTACAGGACAATAAGATGAAAACTGACATATGGTGTTTATTTTTAGAAAGACAAGAAAAGAAAAGCAGATGGCCGATGGGAGTGCCACAGTTAGTCGGCACTTGCCCTCAGGTGAATGCAAATAGTTCTTGTTTACCCGGTCTGGCTACCGTTATGCCTTTATCTATGTAAATGCTCTTAAACTGCCTGACAGTGAAGGCGGCAGCTCATGTGTTTTGCTGGATTTTCAACTGATTGAGACATACATTGTGTGTTGACTTTAAGTATTTTACAAACATTGAATTTTAATCCTAAATATGTAGTTGAGATGTTTTGGCCCCACAGAGGCACCTCAGCAACTGCATAATACCTAAGCAACCAGCCAAAACATTATGTTAAACGGCATAGTAACGCTTTGGCAGCTACATAGCAACACTCTGGCAACCACCCAAAACACCCATAGTGACATCTTATGTACTGTATAGTAGCACCTTAGCAACCACCTAAAACACTCTAGCAACTGCATAGCAACACCCTGGCAATCTCCCAAAACACTCTGGCAACTAGTAACACTCTGGAAACCACTCAAAACATCTAGCAACTGCATAGAAACACCTTGGCAACCTCCCAAAACACCTTAGCAACTGCATAACAATACCCTGGCAACCTCGCAAAACACTCTGGCAACTAGTAACTCTGTGAACCACCCAAAACATCTAGCAACTGCATAGCAACACCCTGGCAACCTCCCAAAACACCCTAGCAACTGCATAACAACACCCTGGCAACTTCCTAAAACACTCTGGCAACTAGTAGCAATCTGTGAACCACCCAAAACATCCTAGCAACTGCATAGCAACACCATGGCAACCTCCCAAAACACTCTAGCAACCAGTAACACTCTGTGAACCACCCAAAACATCCTAGCAGCTGCATAGCAACACCATGGCAACCACCAAAACACTCTAGCAACTAGTTACACCCTGGCAGCTACCCAAAACACCCTAGCAACTGCACAACAACACCCTGGCAACCTCCCAAAACACTCTAGCTACAAGTAACACTCTGTGAACCACCCAAAACATCTAGTAACTGCATAGCAACACTCTGGCAACCACCCAAAACACCCTAACAACTGCATAACAACACCCTGACAACCTCCCAAAACACTCTAAAAATGAGTAACACTCTGGGAACTACCCAAAACCTCTTAGCAACTTAATAGCAACACTCTGGCAACCAGATGCCCTAGCAACTATGCAGAACACTCTAGTACCATGGCAGCGACTTATGCACAGGCAAGCATAACTTAGTCTATCCTTTTATGATACATTATTTTTTTAACAGAGAGAGCTGAAGGTGATTTTATTCAGAAAGAGGAAAAGCATACATGTTGATTTCTTCCGGATGGCGTGTAGGTCAAGCAAGTTTGCATGTGAGATGATAAAATTACAGAAAGGCGTCTCGCTTTAATGAGATACTGAAGACTGCAGAGATGGGTTTGCAGACTAGAGTACATTAAAGAGCTGCTTTAATTCAATAACCCTCCACTGCCAGATATGGTGTCACAGCTCGTTTTGATTAAGTACAGCAACAAGCGCGTTCCATGCATGCGCGAGAGCAAGAACGTCTATTATGGAAAGTGAGATGGAAGTATCTTGCGAACAAACTATGCTCGTCATTAATGGAGTGTTTTATTAGCTTAAAGCTGGCTGGAATGGAGTGGAGTGTCTGTGTATTGGCCGGGGCAGACATACAGTGTGTGTGCGTGAAGTGAGGCGTTTGCGCTTACTTTCAAATGGTCTGGTTCATTTTCTGCATGAAAGGCTCTCAGTGAGCTGACTACAGCAGCCGCTGGCCTGCTCAGATTTATGGGCTATAAAAGCAGCAGGGTATCTGACCACTACACCAGCACACACACACACACACACACACACACACACAAATGCACACCGCCCACTCACAGACTGCATGGACACACCCTTACACACCGTCCATCCAATAATGGACCCCGGCTCACTTAATCTATGGTGCATCTCTATGTCCTTTCCTTTCACTTTCAGTTCTGATATGAAAGATTATTATACATGTCCAAGCACTCAAGCAAACATGCAACTTATTTTACTCAAATTATTTTGTGTGTTTCTGAATGATATGGGATATTCAATGAAACAACATGAAAGATGGAACTTAATTGGAAGTTTATTGGATCTGAAAAAAATTGGCCATTGCAAACCACAATGAAGCCAGGTTGAAAAATCTGAGATGCCAGACATAAAGGAAAGATATTCAAAGCAAGTTATTCAATTTTCATAAATGCTTACAAAAACAAATTTTTTTTTATTTGGAATAACATGCACTTTTAGTCCCAATATTCAAGATTTGTATTTGTCACATACACAGTTACATACAGGATACAACTTGCAGTGAAATGTAAACTTGGTCAGCCACTTAAATATAAATATATAGTAGGTGGTAAAATAAGATGAATGTAAAAAATAATTATGAAAAAATACGTAATAAACAAAATATTAGTGAGGCAACGAGTTGTAAAATGTACAGAGAACATTTCCTTTAGTCAACATGCAACCTAATTTACTCGAATTTGTTGTGTTTCTGAATGAAATGGGATATTCAGTGAAAAAATACAGGGACTTTTTTACATTTGCATACATTTTTATATTTACTTTTTACATTAACTGGGCATTTTATTGGATCAGAAAAAAATGGAAAAATTGGAAAAATGGCAGACCAGAATAAATCCAGATTGAAAGATTTTTGAGCAAGTTATTATATAAGTGATTACAAAAACGTTTTTTTTTTAAAATTATTTGGAACAACATGCACTTATATGTACAATAAAACCATGAATGTATATTTAGAAATTAAATAGGGTCATGTTGACTTTAACATAGTACACATTCCTGGATCTACATGCTTGTTGGACTTGGAACAACAGTCTTATTGACCAATCAGATTTTAAGGTGAGTCTTAGACCCTGAACAACATTTTATCAACCAATCATGTGCTTCTGATTCTATGTCTGTCTATATTAAGTGAAAACATTGCGAATGTTTGATAGAAATGCATTTCGATTACCAGCAAAGAATGTTGATGTACACTGTTAGACATTTCTGTCATTTCTACAGTTATTTACTGTATATCACCCAGTATAATACTGCAAATTCGCTTTGCAGTAAGTAACTGTAATACCCTTTGCATCATGGTAATTTTCTGTGACGTCAAACCCCACATACAGTGACTTACTGTATTTTTTAAAATTGCTGTATTCTACTTTATTTGCCATAACGGCCTCTTTGGCGCCATTCTATTGAGGCTGCTTTATTTTCCTCATTTCTCACATTTGGATTGACAAGATTTGACTTACACCGTGTCTACAACGCCGCAACAGCTTGGGACTGGATGTTACACTGGATGTTACATCGCTTGTAATGATTGGAAAATCTGTTTGTCCTTCGTGTCAGAAACAGCACAAGCACTTCGAGTACATCTGTGCTTCAGAAATATACCAGGGCATCACTTTACTGTCCGCATCTACTGTATGCCAGTAGTACCTATGTAGTGTAAAAATAAAATGAATTCTATATAAAAATTATAAAATCTAATTAAATATATTAAAATGAATTAATTACAGTAGTATACTGATGAATTAGATTTTTTACAGTAATTTACTGTAAAAAGTAGTTTGCAACTGTAAACCAAATACAGTTTGCTACTGTAAATCTTAATTACAGTAACTTACTGGCAACAGTGTTGCCAGTAAGTTACTGTAAAAACCCTTTGAAATGTCTAACAGTGTATGAGCATGCCAAATAGTGGTCAAACACCAAGCCCAATGGCAAACAGCTCCTTAACACCTCCTAAACAAATATGATCCACGTTTACTCTTATTCTCTAAGAAAATAAGATTCTATTCTATTCTTCTCCATTCTATTTTATTTACACGATTGCTCAAAAGCTTGCTTTGGAGAATCAGACCAAAACATTTCTTAACTCATTTGTTCGGACCGGGTCTCCTTCAAGTCTTTTAGCTCCTCAATCTGATTAGAGTGGACCAGCACAGAGTAAAAGTCTTTTTAAAGGCTGATCTCCAATCAGCTCCATTGGCGAGCTGATTGCTATATCTTGTCTCCCAGCCGCTGGTACTGCAACTTCATTATCTCTGGGCATTACGGGAGTGTTTGTGGGAGAACGGGGATCTCAAAGTGCCTCTTAGCTCTATGAATAGCTCTGATCAGGAACATGATGCTACAGTAAACTGAAAGGACGTGATGTATGTGAGTGGATGTCATGTACTCAACGTCTTCTGACACTCCATATAATCTTAACAATATTCCTTCTCAGTGACCTTGATTTTGCTTAGTAGGGTTCTTGGATCAAAATCCTTTTCTTTTACTCCTCACCCAAAATTGAAAGCATTATTTACTCCCCCTCATGTGGTTTCAAACCTTCACAGTATGCTGTTATTTATCTGTCGACACAAGAGGAGAATTTGTGAAGATTTTTAGTGCAGTCAATGCTGTTGAATATCCAAGACATCAAATGTGACTGGTTTGTTTGTCCTCTTGATTAAAATCTGACATGACGTGTCTAAAAAGAAATCTTAAACGTATTTTATTTCTGCTAACATCATTTCTCTTGTTAGTTTAGTTTATCTGGATGTACCAAAATATCTAAAACTAAAACTGAATAAAAATGATAAAAACTATTTAAAAAACTAAAATGGAAAATATAAAAATATAAACTAATTTAATATTAATAAGCGCTATAATAATAACTCATTATAGTAAAATAACACTGGTGTAAAGATTTTTTAAAAATATATATCTTTGTGTTCACTTGAAAAAAAAACAGCACAGAGGTTTGGAACAACGTGATGATGAGTAAATAATAAAAACATTTTTGTCACTTGAAATAAAATGTAAAAATCTAATAAAAAATCTTATTTGATTTCAGCTAGTTGCTGAAACATTTTTCATTCAGTTCTGAAACTTAAACTGAAAAAGGGCTAAACACTATTTAGACATATTTAAAAAATGAATAAAATATCAAAAACATGCAATAAAATGAATGAACTAAAATGAAAATGGAAAATATATAAATAAAAACATTCAAAATATTAATAAAAACTATAATAGTATATTTTGTTAAGTAACACAGGTGTGAAGATTTAAAAAAAAAATTGTGTTCACTTGAAAAAACAACAGCACGCAAGTTTAAAACAACATCATGAGTAAATAATAATAATAAAAAACATTTTTGCAAATTGAAATAAAATTTAAAAAACATTAAAAAAATGATTCAGTTTAACTTTTTTTTTTTTATTGTGCTGGCACCAACGTCACTGTCCAGGAACACATTCTACAAAATCATGGTCACTCAAAGGTTTATACGAGGGGAAAAAAAGCTGCCCTGAAATATAATAACTCATCTGCAACACATCAAAGAATGGATGAACTCTTTCAGATTACCACAAACAGAGCATTTCATTTACACGTGACAATGTGTTGTTGACATTGTCTAGACACACACAGCACACATGCAGTCCTCTCACACAAGACTGGGAGATAAAACGGCCCTGTGTAATCGATTAACAGTGATGCAATTAATAAATCAGTCTAATGAGCCTAAGTGGCATCCTTGTGATTCAGCATATCAGCGGCTAACATTAACGGCAACAACAGAAATGGTTTGTTTGAATGTATGCCACTGCAAAAGACTTAAGAATCCTGTTCGTCCAGTTAAACGAGCATAAGTGTCGTATTTCATAAGAACAGACTGTTACAATGACCTGAATTGCTCTTGGAACAAATCCCCTGGTATTATCACTAAACTATGGGTTTCATAGCACGTAAGTACTAGGCTAGTGGTGCTTGAAACCTCCTTATCATCAATCAGCCAATCAACAATACAGTGGCTTCTTTGCCTGTAGCACAAATTGAGGAAATCCAGCCGCCTTGCCTCCATTTTCAGGCCTTGTAAGATGTGCTCGCTTGCGTGCCGTGAGTGAGAAGTCTTATGCGTCTGCCTTTGCAACCATGTGTGAGAACAGCACTTTGGTGAGATGGAGCAGATGCACATGCAATGAGGTCATGCTGTCTTAACAGTTGTTACTGTCTCAGAATGTTTCATTCAAAGCTTACGTAGGTTACAGGTTAGAATATATGTGACAGTCTCTCCAGTAACTTTCCCAGTTTACCCTGTGGTCTGTTTTATAAAGTCATTTACTGTTGATTAAACAAGCACTTTAGGCACTAACGGCGCTTTTAACCTCGCTGACCCATTTCACACAAGGGCTTTTTACACTGCGCTTCACCCTGGGTTATTGTCTTGTTAAAACTGGGGGTAAAGCCATTTTTAAGCTGGAGTAAAACAACATTTCACACTTGTTATTTTAAATTGTGACACTAAAGATATTTGTAACAATGCAGTTTAAAAATGTTATTTAGTTGTTTCGGAACACACTTCACTTCAACTTCACATCATTATCCATATGGCAAAAAATAAATAAATAAAATGAAATAAAATAAAAATAATAATTTTTTGAAATAGAAAAAAAATATATGGATCTAACTGTGTGCGTGTGTGTATATATAATTACATCTGAGAGAAAAAATTAAAAATGTTGGATTAATTACTTACCCATAAACCAGTTTGAAACATGAAGCTAGATAATTCAGGCTTACTTTAACACAGGGTTAGATATAGCCTGCACAATTTCAAATGTGAAAAGCCCAAACTGTGAATCAAAAACTCAGTTCTATAAGTTAGGGGAATATTTAGTTTCAGCTACAGATTAAATGGGAAAAAAAGATCCGAAAACAAACAGCCGTTGAGATTCATCAACGAATCTGAGGAGAATTCATATTAAGGAGGAAAACAAGGTGAAAACACATTAAAGGGGTCATATGATGCGATTTCATTTTTTCCTTTCTCTTTAGAGTGTTACAAGCTCTTGGTGCATAAAGAAGATCTGTAAAGTTGCAAAGACTAAAGTCTCAAATCCAAAGAGATATTCTGCATCATATGACCCCTTTAAATAGAGTGGAATGGTGCGCAGCAGTTGCCAGGGGATATCGAAGGGGAGGGGTTATGATTGGCTGAAGTGGGTCTGTTGCCTTGGCAACGGCATAGGGGTTTGGTAGCGTTGCTGTGCGGCGTGATCTGTGCGCAGCGCGGATGGAGGAAACAGTTTGAGCAGCAGAACGCAGCGACTACTGACGCGCTTCAGCGGAACACGGCTCGGCGTGCTTCAATGTGAGTAACCGAATCCAGTTCGCCGCTTTCTGTGGTGTCGATGGACTTTATATTTTACGCAGAAAGTTAACATTCTACAGGCAAGTTGACATGAAACGCATGGGCGGATATCAGACTGAGCTTCGGTTCCTGTATTGTTTCTCAAGTGCTCTTGTTTGTTGTCGTTCACATGTCGAATTTCACGGCATTCTAAATCGGAAACATTTAAACGCGAGCGTTCCATCGCTTCTGCCATGTGCTCGAATCCAGCAAACAACTTCTTTTGTGATCGAGGACACTTGCTCAAGTGTTCCTCCAGCGCACTTCTGAGTGGAATACCGATATCTGAAATGATTTTGAGCGTCACTCTTTGTCTGTTAACATTGAAAGCGAGTTCGCGCCGAACTCTGAGAGAACAAATCGATGTTACAACGTTCCGTTCGTTTGTGATACATTTCTATTGTCTGTTCACATCTGTATATGTGGGTAGTTGACTAATAACATGGAAATGAACTTTTAAAACATAATTAATCAGTGTATGTCATAAAAGATCGTAAGTGATAATACAAATATATTGTTTTAAAATGTACGAAAATATTTATTTGAATATATAATGGAAACAGTATATGTTTTAGATGCTGTGTAACCAGTCACCATTTCGTTTATTTTTATTTTAACTAGTTAAATCACCATGTTATTATTACATTTAACTTAAATAGTGCTGTGGTGAGATATCTTTTCTTTTCTTTTTTTTGTAAACACCATGTCTCTCAATTATTAGAGGTCATTAAATGCACAATACATGAAGTTTGTTTAAAAATACTTTTGGATGTAGCATGTGACATTGATTATAGTATCAACTACCCATATTTCTGACTGAACTATTAGTTCTTGATATTTGTCACCATATCTTGCTTTAGTAAAGTTTTTTTATTTAGGGACAAAAATTGACAAAATTGTTTCGTTAGTGATGGATGGTTTAAGATTGTTATTTGGTTGATATTTGGCCATTTTGAATCAGCAATTGGTCAATAATTGTGTCTTATCGATTAACAGTGGTTCACCAAGTGTCAATACCAAAATCTTATGTATTGTCAATGATTTGCATGTTTTCTGTTCTCAAATATTGTTTTGTGAATTAGTTGAGTTAATGTTTTATTCATGAGTTTTGTGTGCATCAAGTTATATGTAGGTGTGTGTATGTGCCACCTTGCTTTCTAGACGTTTCTGTTGGCATTGGTTATAAAAAAGCATATTGTTTATCTCTAGTGTTTTATTCTAAATGAATGTGTAGAACGTGTTACAAACAACGTACTAAGAGTCACTGTCATGGGAAATCTGAGTCATAACACCTACACCGCCAGAAATCTGTTGACATGCATGCTTGCCATACCACCTGTGTCAGGGACATTTCTGACAGGAAACATTTGAGTTAACTTTACTCGGTGAATGACTTAGTTCCTCTCAGTTCTTGCTGAAAACATAGAGCTATTGCAGCGTTTTGAAAAGGGGCCTGTCCGTTGCCTGCTGCGGGGTCCATATGAGCTCCATTCACTGGAAGCTTGACCTCATTGACATGATGCAATCTGTTCACAGGATAATCACTTTCAGAGCAAGTCTGCTCATTGATTGAATATCCTTTGCTATTATTCCCCAAGGCTAAAGTCAAAACAACGTATTATGCCAACGCTCATGTCTCCAATTCATTTTGAATCTCTCAAATGCTGAAGCTTAGGTCTTGGCATGGCATCACTTCAAGAGAAAGCTAACCGCTGTGGGAATTCTCTTCTAATCTTATCAAGATGCTTTTATGCATTGTGTAGAGTTTAATGGTTGATACTAGTAATTGCAAAAGAAACCCTGAATGGAATGGAAGATTTGGCACGTATAAAATTCCTCTCAACAAAATTTGGTAGATAGCATTGGTTGTGTATGTTTATGTATGATTGGTCGCCACATTACTGCCATTGCACTGTGTACTATCATAATGCTCAGGCCCTAATAAAGAGGTGGTTGATGTCAAATAGTTTATTAATTGAGTTAAAGCCAGTCTGTTTAATTGTGCAGTCGAGAGGGTGGTGGGTTGGTCAGTTCTCCACGTTCAACAGATGTTGTTTGCTGACAGCAAGACCCAAGATAAACGGCACACAAAGACCACAACAAGATAAAAGAAACAACTCAACCTGTTGTTTAACTGCCAGTTGAACCGACTCCCAGCAGTTGGTGTTTTTGCACTTTGTTTTTGGTGCACTTATGATAGCTAAACATTTCAGCTAGAAGTTTATACAGTCTTGTACCATAGGAGAACTGGTTTAAGTTCTAAAAAAAAAACTTTTCAGTTGTGAAGTTCAAGTCAAGAACTGTATGAAAGAGTGTTGCACAGAACTGTTTTAAGAGTGTTTTTGTGCGTATAGCCTTCAAGTCAAAATGAAATCAAAACGCTCACTTTTACTTTCTTAATGTATGTTTTTGGTCTTGTTGTAAAAGATTCATAAATGCACATTATGCATTTTGGTCTTCATGATCTTCTGTTAAAATATAATATTTGCTCTGCCTCTGAAACTTCTTTTATTTACCGTTGACGACATCAAGCCCACTAATTTGTCGACCCCTCCCTCCGATCACCTTTCATATTGAGATTGCATATCATGCAATCCGTTATTTATGCATAAATTTAAATGCATCATTTTAAAATGCACAACTCGAAAACATGTCACATTATGGAAGTAAATAGTTTGCAAACACTATTTCATGAAGACTTTGAAGGTGAGTGTGTGTGTGTGTGTGTGTGTTCATTACTTGTTTAGATTCAGGATGTTCTTCTATTAAGATTATTTTGATCTGCAGAAACTTAATTGGAAATAAGATGACCTAGATGTAGAAATCAATCCTTGGGATGATCTGTGAATTCTGGGGGTTTTAGTTCACGTCATGTCAAGTTTCTGCCCCATTGAGAGCCTCTTACTCAAGTGAATGGTGAATAAATACTCATTCACTGGTGTGTTTTAATAGACCACTCAAGTTAGTACTCCGTTCATTTGCCTATACATCACTGAAGCTAAACACTTTTGAAATGCATTTGAAGCATTCTGGAAGGCCTGTAGAGAACGGAAGTGTTCACTGATGAGGATGTGGACCGGCTGAATGGATAATTCCCCGGATGGGTGTTGCAGACATTGTGGGATGTCCTGTCTTAGACGTGGAACTAAACACACAAGGGAAACTCGGTTCTGTCATGTTGCACCACGGGCAAATTATGTCATGCATGCTGAGAACTAACTCTGAAAACAATGGAGAAAACGTCAGAAGATGACTGAAAACTAGAATACTTTGGTTGCATGTTTAGTCAGTGACACGGGAAAGCATGTGTGTGGCTCAACATCAGAAATTCTTGATGTGGGTTTATTGAGCTTAATTTAATTTTCTTAGTCTAAATTAGATGTCGTTCACCTTGAGACCTGCGCATGCACGTGTCCTGACTAGAGTTGGAAGTCTAATTAAGAACCAGTTCTTAAACTGAACTGGATCCATTTTTAAAACGTCATTTTTTTCTATTAATTACTTCCTCAAAAATAAACGTTAAAGGAATTAATTTATAAGATGGACCCAAAATTTTTTTTTATTTTTAGTGGTTGTTTATATTGCGTTTTTTAAAGTTGAACTTTATAAAATGTTTGTAGCTAATATATTTTTGAATGTTGAATCAGTATCTGCTATAAGTAGAAAATTATAAACGTTTTATTTATTTATTTATTTATTTTTTTGCATTCAAACATTAAACCATAGAGATTTTATTTTTGTCTGAAAACCACAGGGAAACTTTTTTTTTTTTTTTTGAAGTGCTTCTCTTTCGTTGACAACAGATTTAAAACTATTCTTATTACAAAATAAGGAAGCAGTTTTGTGCATTTTCAAATGCACGTTATGTTATAAGCGACGCAAACTCAGTCACTTGCAGAAATGGAGTTTGTGTGGAGCAAAATTTCCTGCAAAAATTAATATTAATAAAACATGCTGCCTGCCAATTGGTGAGTAACAGTTTCATATACTCCCCAACACTGATTTTTACTCACATTGGCGCTTAATTTTACGTGTTAATTTTACACCCTGCTGCCATGTAATAGCCTTTGAAGCTGATATGGCAATACATTTAAATACAACAACAACTTTCTCAAAAGTATTGAAAGAATTCTTAAAGAAATCGCTATCAGAACAATTAGATTCCATGTAATTCCCATCACCAGTCAGAACTGATCCGTCTGGTTTGTGGAATCAGTCAGCAGCCCGTGTTGACGTGCATGTCTGTTGATGCTATCTGGCCTTTGTTTGCAGGTGACTGTCTGTAACGACTGCAGCTGCACGTCACTCATCGGCTAGACGTTGCCTCCCTCCTCATCCTCCTCCTCCCTATTATTTATATTCTTTCTATATATAGGGATGCACCCTAAGATCTCCAAAGGCCGCAGTTGTCTTGGTTACATGCGCTCACTAATCCAATTTAGGTGGATGCTCCAAATTTGGGTTGCAAAATTAGCACTTTCCACTTGTGCAGAAGTACTTTCTCCAACCTTCCTGGCAGTTTCTTACTTCATCGTGATTACGTTGTGATTTTGGTCAGAATGCAGTGGAACTTTGGGCAGTTTAATTTCTTTCTCTCGTTTTTCACTTCCCAAGAAAGACAGGAAGCTTTTTAACAGTAGTGCAACAAAATGAGCCGTGAATGATGTGTCTCAATGCTTTATGCATTTTGTACGGCTCTCAATCACTGAAAAATTCTAATTGAATTTCATAACATGCAGATTAATTATTTAAATAAATTGCATATCAATATTAGCTAACAAAAGCAGCCAAATGAAGATCATTTTGTGATCAAATTGCGGCAAATGACTAAATTACTGAATTGACTAAATTACTGAAATTGCTTCACACCAAAGCATTGAGTTTTGTTTGCAATATCTGTATTGCTTCTCTACATGCACATAGCTTGGAAATCATAATTACAATGAGATTTTAGTCTGAATTAAATGGACACTTCAGACAGCTCATATTTCTTTCTTCTTTTTTAACTTCCCAATGAAGATAGGAACCTTTTGTGTGTATTTTATTTCCTTATCATTCAAAATTATAGTAGAGTTTTGTTAGAGGTCATTCACAGTAAAAGAGACATTTAAATAAAAAAATAAATATTTTTTATTGCTTTTCCATGTGCAATAGTCATTTCATTGCATTCATTATTTTGAATATTTTAAGTCACTAATCACACTAAATTAACAACCCTAGTATTTTATCATTTTTTTGTGTAGCTCCAGAGAATGATGGGAAATGTAGTTTTGTTACACAAGCCTGTCACCTCGGAAAACGTGGAATGAGTATTTCAGGCAAGAAAATACATGCAAAATTATACAGTAAATATTGAAAATTACAAATTATTATGTTTAATAAATTCTTAATTGACACACCCCTTTCTCAAAGTCTGGGCTTAAAGAAAATCCTGAGTTTTTCTGCTGATAATTATGACATTGTGGTGGTGCTCAGTGAGCGCTCATCTCATAAATTCTCAATAATTCTGACATGACTTGAAGGAAGCATAAGTGCACTTGATGGATTAACTAGCTGGTTTAGGAGAGTTTAGGTCATCCGTGGCTCATTAAATTCCTAAGTCTGTTTATCTGGGATGAGAGATGCTCTCGTAGTCCTGCATCCGTCAGTTGGTCTCAAACAGCGTTGTTTGTGGAGAATCCCACGTGGCGGGCCCTCGTCGTACGTTTCCCTCCCCCTTCGATCTCCGCGTCTGTCGTGGCTCCGCGCAGGGGATTTGATACATGCTGTCATTAGCGGCCGTTCTCCCATTGAAACCGAGGCTAATGTGACCGTTGGCCTGCTTGCGAGGCAGAAAGTGAGGATCTGAACGCGCCTTGTGTCACTGGTAACAATGGCCCTTTGTGTAGGTCGCTCCTTGCTGAATACATGGGGTTTGTTTAATTGAGATAGCAATAGGACAGCGACGTTGGCCGCGGACGAGACTAGATTACACACACCAGTGCAAAAACAAGAACTACCAGACTGGCAGATAACAGAGTTTATTATCTGTGCTAGTGCTGGGCGGTATGACCAAAAATTTATGTCACGGTATTTTTCAAAATTATACCGGTTTCACGGTAACAGTGCAAGACTCGAGTATAAGACAATGTTGGCGTTTGAGACTGGGAATCATGAGGAGTTGTACTTTAAATGGTAAATTAAATCATGTGATGATCAACCGGTGATTTAACTCTGAAAACAAAAATAAACACCGGTATTCGGTATGAACCGGTATACCGCCCAGCACTAATCTGTGCAACAGTGCAAGACTCGAGTATAAGACAATGTTGGCGTTTGAGACTGGGAATCATGAGGAGTTGTACTTTAAATGGTAAATTAAACCATGTGATGATCAACCGGTGATTTAACACTGAACGCTGATTTAAGTCTTAAGTATAAACTGGTTTGAAACCAACTGATTCATGAGTCTTCTTGACCAAGGAACGGACTCATAATTAGGGTTGGGAATCGAAAATCGATTCCGATTCCAGAATCGGATACTTAAGGTCAGGAATCGGATACTTGTTGTCAAATTAAAATTGATTCCACCTATGCGCTTTTTTTTTTTTCTTCATCTGTGAGGACCGGACCTAGCGATCTGCCAGGATCTTGCTCGCTAATCTAAGTGCTCCCAAGTTTGTCTACATTTGCGATCAGATGCCAAAAAAGCTAGGTATAATATCTGTGATAGCTAAACATGTTGCAAGAGAGGTGTCACCACCAACATGACAAGGCACTTTAATTTAATACATCGTTAAATATCGCGAACACGATTCAAACACCAACATGATTCTATTCCAAAATTACAATGATTCGTCTGTTTCCTCAACCTTTGACGTGTGCGATTACTATGTTGTGATCACTTAGTTTGTCCGTGCAGCAATACGATCACATCAGTGTGATTTGAACATTTAAATTTGCGTTCGCGCTATCGCTGCGTGATGAAGCCTATAAGAATGCAGTTAGAATGCCGCTATAATTCAAGTTATAAAAGCCAAAAAATATCCCTGTATGGTTTTTGTGTTTTTATATATACATTTAAGTAATATATCACTAGGGCTGGGTATCGTTCAAAAATTTTCGATATCGATACCGATACCTTGACTTCGATACCGGTTCCTGAACGATACTTTTTTCGATAGCAATTTTATGAAATCAATTTTAACAAGATTACATTCTCTAACAAAAAAACTTTGGTATCGAACTCGATACCCAGCCCTATATATCACACAAGCAACAGTGCTGTTTTCCTAAATATTAGCACATGAGCACGATTGCAAATGTAATATTAATTTTATAAAACAGTTCAGCAAACAAGAGGTTAATATTAAGTGTAGTATATTTTAGACATTTTCTGTTTTGCCAATGAAAGTAGTTCCAGACAAAGCCGGAGCAAAACAATTGTGCCTCTCAGAGCAACACTGCAGTGTTTCCTTCCTGAATGAATCTGTTTTTGAACAAATCGTTTGAGTCAATGATTCAATGATCTATTCATAAAGTTCGTGACTTGCTTCATTTCTAAACAAATCAGTCATTTTAAATCAATCGTTTGAATGAATGATTCAATGAATCACTCATTAAGACAAGAACTCGCTGCCACCTACAGGCGGTTTTAGTGTCATTTATTTGTCCTCGACAGGCCTAGATCTCAGCCAAGGAACCAGCACAAAAGCACACTCAGCAAATATTGTTTAATTATCATTATCGAAAAATCCCAATATCGCAATACATCTAGAAATGAGTAAACTCAACTTCTGTTAACTTCATTTAAGTGAGCATTGAGTTGATTTTAAGGTCATCTCGTCTTATTGAGTCAGTAAGTGGCATGGTAAGTGTATGATTTGGGATTTTAGAGCACAGTTCTCACTTCTCTGTCAGAGCAGAATTATTTCTGTGAAATGGTTCACAGATACAGTCACTTCCTCTTTAGTTGCACTGAAGCTTGTCTTGACAGCAGAGTCACATAGATTCTTGTTTCACAGAGTCGCATAGATTCCAAAACAATAAAGTGGACTTGTAGCATACAAAACGCAGGAAGTTACATGAACCGTGTTAATTTTGAAAAACGCCACACTATGTCACTGTTTATGAGAGTCAAAAGGCATGATACTTAATATTTGGATGCCTTTTAATATCTAGAGAAGCCTCTTTGTTAACTGTGATTGCATTTACATTTATTCATTTATCTTAAGAGACTAACAATTGAGGAATTCAACAAGCAATTTATTATAAAAAACTGAACTGATTGAACTGAAACTCTTAGCTCAGTTGGGCTCAGTAGGTTTAGGCCTGCATGCCATGAGATCTTATAATATTTCCTCTTGATTCATCTCTGTACTTAACACATTGAGATTGAGAAACACTGTTAGAAGAAATGGCTCATTTCTAGAGTGTCCTTGAACATTCAGGCTTCTTCCTATGGAAGCATATGGGTAGCAAAATTCATTTTGAAATGTAATATGCAAAATGACAATGCAATATGTAAAATGGCAATGTATTTCTGTATTAAAATTTACATTAGATATGTTTAACATGTCCAAGCAATTTTCAAATCCACATTGACTAGTCTACACTGATCGCAGGGTATTTAATGAAAATGCAATTGAAACGTCTTAAGTGTAAGTGTCAATGCATTTAAGAAAAATAAAAGACATTTAAATCACCATTTTTGCTACCCTTTTGCTGTACATTTGGCTCAGAATGCATTTTGAAATTCACACTGCATTATCTACAATTATCACGCGGTATCACGATGAAAATGCAATCCCAAGTGTCCTACCCGCAAGTCTAAATGCATTTAGGAAAAATTGATTTTAGCTGATTTAATAAACGCACTGCACACACAAACAACATTATTTCTACCGTTGCCTGACATTTCAGCCATTCGTCATCAAACTAAAATGCAGTCAACCAAACATAAAAGTTACACTGTTTATTTTAAAAGGTCTGCTGTAAAATCAGCATGCAGCACCCAAACAAACATTTTTGCACATATGGAGGATTTTACACGGATATTAGAACATGAGTACAAAGCCATGTTTAGGCTACATAATGAATAATAGTTATGCAAACAAATGTTACAAATATGGCAAAAATGGAAACATTATTTTAATATACATATTGTGACGAGAGGGGCGGGGCCGAGAGCCGTGGGAACGGAGCGAGGCCGGTGGAGTAATTGCTAATGCGCGACACCTGCGCCACTCACCGGTCTCGAGTCTCACGGAGGAGCTCCGGAAGGATAAAAAGGAGGAGGGACGACAGTGAAAGACGAGAGAGGACCAGGCCTGGACTTTATTTTGTGTTTTGGTTTTGTTTGTGCGCGACAGTCGTCCGCGAGGGGCTGTCGCGCTATTTTGTGTTTGTTTATTTTATTAAAGTGTCATTGAGTGTTCGCCGGTTCCCGCCTCCTTCTTCCCAACCTACGAACATTGCTACAGAAGACATTAAGGCAGAGGAAGCAGAGGAAAAAGAAAGGGAAGCAGCCAAGAGGAAGCAGAGGAAGAGGTGGAGATTAAGAAGAAGAGCGAAAAAGAAAAGGAAGAGGAGATTGTGACAGATGGGCGAGAGGAAGAGGAGCAAGATGAGATTGAGACAAAAGGCAAGGCAGAGGAAGCAGGGGAAGAGTAGGAGGCAGAGAGCGAGACAGCGACGGGATAGAGGAAATGGAGGAGGAAGAGGAAATGACTGAGACAGACACAGGGCAGAGGAAGAGGAAGAGGAAGAGATTAAGACAGAAGCAGAGAGAGAAATTGAGACAGAGCAGAGGATGGAGAAGAGGAAGAGATCGAGACAGAGGTAGAGTCAGAAGCAGAAGAAACGTCAGAGGAGGAAATTGAGACAGTCACAGAGGAAGAAGAAGTGGAGGAGGAAGAGACTGAGACAGTGGCGGGGCAGATGAAAAAGGAAGAGATCGAGACAGAAGCAGAGAGAGAAACTGAGACAGACAGGACAGAGGAAGGGGAACAGGAAGAGATTGAGACAGATTCAGAGGAGAAGTCAGAGGAAGCGGAAGAGGAAGAAATTGAGACAGTTACAGGGGAAGAGGAAGAGGAAGAGACTGGGACATTGGCAGGAGCAGAGGAAGAAACTGAAACTGACAGTTATTAAAGTTTGTTTAAATGTCCGCCGGTTCCCGCCTCCTCCTTCCCGAACTACGAACTTTGCTACACATATAAATTACATAAATTAATGTAGCCTAATTGTTTGCAATTACAAGGTTAACGGGTGTTTTTGGAGTAAGATCAATTTCTCATTCATGAGATTACTACCTCTTTTTGGCCGGGTTTCGTTTCTCGGTGTCGGAAACTCTAGGGGCGAGGCTTCTAAACCAGGATGTTTTTAGGGGCGTGATATTCAAATGCCGTTTGTTTTCTGCCGCCACATTTATCAACGTGCGATCATTCGTACGATGAGATTGGCGGCATACGAATGTTTCATGAATCACACGTGAACTCTGTCGTAAGTTGATTTGTGCGCACAGATCTGCGAATTTTTATAAACTCAGTTTTTCCTTCCGTC
>NW_015627245.1:312366-320794 GCF_001515625.1 Sinocyclocheilus rhinocerous
GGAGATAACAGCGCAGGCGCCGACGTCACAAGCCAAAAACTCCGGTTTCGCTGTCTTCACGATAACACTGCAACCGGAGTTTTTGAAAATCTTCACCCTGGCAGGCGTTTTCAAAAATGTTCGGTATCAGTGACCTGGTGCTGCGTTTGCGTGTGGACGAACGGCCTAACCGCGTAGAAAAATCTGCGGTTTTAAAAATAACCGCGTTCGTGTGGACAGGGCCAAAAATGGTGATGCTGTATCTGTCTGAACTTATTTACCCAGCACATTTTTTTATTTTGGTCGTGTATGCGCACCACTTATTTTGCACCCCTGATTATATGCATGCACAAATAAATAAAATATATTAACTGAAGGATCTGATTCTGAAGTATAGGTATTGTGTCTTTGAGAAAATACATTGATTATATTGCATTGCATTTTGACTTTTTTCCCTCTAGTTTTTGATGTTAAAATGCAAAAGCACACTATATGTCCTGTATGAGTTGTAAAACCCAGAAACGAAAAATGTCCGGCCCCAAATTGTCGCAAAGTCAATGGGGTTTTGGTCAAAATATTCCTGAAATAAAGTTCACGATTTTTTCATGTTTTATTCAGTGGCATAAAATATATCAGTAATACCCCACTCATGACTTTTAAACAATTTTATGCATCTTTAAAAAGGCATTCTATTGAATAAGATGACAGAATGCTCATCATGTCGTTAATTCCATAAGAAATCATACACTCTAAAAAAAAATGCTGGGTTAAATATAACCCAGCATTTTTTAGAGAGTAGTAACGGATAAAAAAAAACAAACTATAATATTATCTATCAAGGTAAATTTACTTAATGGTGCTATTTTCTAATTGTGCAGCAATACATTAAACTGTGTAAAATACTTTTACAGTGATGACCTTTCTGAGATAAAAGAACATCTTGTCGGCTTATTCTGCACAATAGGTGCTGGATAAAAAAAGATCAGTCATTGATTTCCTTCTTTTTATCCCTAGATCATTAGACAGCCGGTTTGTCCAACACTTCTCACTCTAGTCGTGAATTCCTGGAAATCGTCACCCTGATATCAGCGACAAAGTGTTGAGGCTGATGGTGTGGTGCTATATTAAGACTGTGACATCGTGTTTTTACATAAGTAGGGACAATACATCACCTGACCTCAGACGACTGCTCTCACACAGTTGTTTCACGGCAAAGTTAAATGAGTGTCGAACTATTTTCCGTGCTGTATTTTTAGTCTCACCTCGGTAGTGCTTTTCTCTCTCTGAACTTATTAGCCTACTTCTGTGAAAGACTTTTGCTTCCCAGAGGTTTGGTGCAGAAACGCTTGTCATAATACCTGGAGTATTAGACCATGTTCTTAATGAAACCACTTTCTGACCTTTTAGAAGAAATGGCTCATTTCTAGAGTGACTTTGAACGTTCAGGCTTTTTATACTGAATCTGTGCTTTCAATGGTTACAGCTTTTACATTTTATGCGTTTAGCAGACACTTTTTATTCAAAGCGACTTACATTGCATTCAATGTATTCATTTGATCAGTTCATGCATTACCTGGAAATTCTCTGTTGAACTTGGTACAGTTTTTGCATTAGATCAGATGTCTCATTGTTGACATTAAAGGAATAGTTCACCCAATAATGCAGAAAAATTTGCTGAAAATGTACTCAACCTCGGGCCATACAAGATTAGGATGAGTTTGTTTCTTTGTTTCTGAGTTTGTTTCTTTGGAGAAATGTAGCATTCCATCACTTGCTCAGCAATGGATGCTCTGCAGTGAATGGGTGCCGTCAGAATGAGAGTCCAAACAGCTGATAAAAACATCACAATAATCCACAAGTAATCCACACCACTCCAGTCCAGCAGTTAACATCTTGAAAAGCCAAAAGCTGTGTGTTTGTAAGAAACAAATCCATCATTAAGGCATTTTAACTTCAAAACGTTGCTTCCAGCTAAAATATGAGTCCTTTATCCGTAATATTATTTTCTCCAGTGAAAAAGTCATCTCGTCTGAATCAGGAGAGAAATATGCTCAAATCAAGCACCGTTTAAATAGTCCAAAACAGCTCTAAACAAACACGTCAGTGGTTTTTGATGTGAGAGACAACAGAGGATGGATTTTTTTTTTTTTACAGGAGGAAGCGTTATTATGAATTATGGACTCATATTTTAGCTGGAAGCAACAGTTTGAAGTTAAAACCTCTAATGATAGATTTGTTTCTTACAAACACAAAGCTTTTGTCTTCACAAGACATTAACTGATGGACTGGAGTGGTGTGGATTACTTGTGGATTATTGTGATGTTTTTATCAGCTGTTTGGACTCTCATTCTGACGGCACCCATTCACTGCAGAGGATCCATTGCTGAGACACTGATGCAATGCTACATTTCTCCAAATCTGACAAAGAAACAAACTCATCTACATCATGGATGGCCTGAGGGTGAGTGAATTTTTTTCCGCTTTGGTTGAACTATATCTTTAAATGCATTTGCATGTTCAACAACATGTTTGTTGCCAACTAGCTCAGGACGATTCACGTCACATCTTAGACAACCTGCTTCTTTGTGACCTTCAGTAGATTGTTATTCACGTAGTGTTTACACAGTGCTTGAAGACACAACTGTGTGTATTTGACATAGAGGTGCGACGGCTTTTCTTCTTCAGGTCAACTGGCAACAGTGAATGAGCCGAGAGGTTCGGGTGTGATCAAGACACGTTTAACATGTCGAAACGCCTGGGCTGATAAAGGGTGGGGTGACACCCTCCAGGGCACAACGGCACTTTTAAAACGCTGCTTTCTACTTGTCCGTGTGTTTACGCAGCCTTTCTCCTTTGCTTTTTCCATTGCAAATGTTGATATTTGCTCTTTTTTTTGCCCTTGCAGTTTTTTTAGGGCTCAGAACCGAGAAACAGCGTTATCTTGTAATGCTGGCCTCAGCATTTCAAGGACGTATTGATCTCTGTCCATTAGACTCTCCATCGTACTCTGCGAAACCTCACCCCGCCTGATGCCGAGGGATAAAACGGCCCTCTTATGATGGCTTTTTTAGGTCATCGGCTTCCCTTTCACGTTGGTGACCCACGTTTGTTTGATCGCGGGAAAAGCCAGCTGGATTTATGTGTCGTAGACTGAAGCCCTTCAGGAGTTTTCGTGGGTCAGAAATGGTCTTCGGAGGAGGAAACACACACGGTTATCCACACCTGCTCACCTTTTTGAAATACTCAATTGCAAGTTACCAATAATTAACAATTACATAATGCAGTTTACCCAGGATATATGAGCTATTATGAGGGCAGAGAGGACTTTAAAGGCTGGACGTCCATGAAATATGAAGCAGGCTATCCGTTTTCCTCTTGTGTAAAATCTGTTCTCATGCTCTGGGATTGTAGGGAAAACTGGACTCGTTTGCCTTAAAATATTGCAAGAGATGCCTGTAATCATTGAGTTGGAAGGAAATATCTGTTATAAGGTGTAGGAAGCATTTTCATTAGATTCAGTAAGAATATTTTAATTTATTTTAATTTATATATGTATATATACAGGAAAATATAAAGAAAACAATGAGTGTTGGAAACGACACATAAAGAAGCGCAGTTTTTTTTTAAACTCACACATACTATCAAAATAGTTTCTGATAAACACTTCTGATAAATAAGCTGTCAATTCAGCAGCATTTCAGCATTTCATTTGATAAAACTAGAATCACTCAGAAACTCAAAGGTCTTCACTGCAATCCGCCAAAATAAAAGTTCAGTTTATCTTGAAAAAATAATGACAAATGTATTACTATTGTACAGTAGAGAGTGTACTTAAAGTAATAATAATAATAATAATAATAATCATTAATAAAATAATTAAAATAATAATTTAATAATAAGTAATTATTATTTTAACTAAAATAATAAAATTTAATAATTTAGTAATTTATGAAATATTTATTAATTAAATTAAATAATAATTTGTTAATTTATTAAAAATAATTATGATTTTTTTTTGTGTAACGATATCACAATTTTTCTTCCATGTATTAGTTTTAACAGTAAACTTCTGATGTGCAGCACCTTGTTTGTCAAAATAAAATTTTATAATGTTACATTTTAAAAGATTTGTTGAATTGTTAATGTTTAATGCCTTGATTTGATTACCACCATTTAAAAAAAAATTTTTTATATTAAATCATATAAAAACATTTCATATGGTCCCATTATTGTAAAATATGTAATACATTATTAAAGTTTTATGAATTCAGTTGATTAGACATGCTTTTTGATCATTACAATTTAATTCAACCACTAAAACAAAATCTAGAAAAATAGAAAAACGGAAAACACAGAGTTTAGGAAAAATAAAGTGGGAAAAAAACAGAATTTGGGAAAAAATAAAATGGACTTTTTAGAGCCCTAATCATATATATATATATATATATATATATAGTGTGAAAAATTGCTCAATTTTTTTTTTAATAAAATAAAAACATCAATTGTAGCTTTGGAAACTGCCGAAAAATTGTCAATGCAGAAAACAAGCCTGCCGCTTTAAGGATGAAAGAGATGGGAAGGAAAGCATCGCTGGCACCTGCCTGCTGCTTTCATGAATGAAAGGCTTGGCACTGAATGGGAATTTTAACTTGCAGATGAGCTGGTGGCATCTCTGTGATCAGACCCCAGTGTTGTCTTCCCTGCTACAACCATCCCTCATTAGCGCTCACTCTCCCGCCCTCACAAGTGTGCCATTACCGGCCACCGCTTTGATGCTGTTTGATAAGAGCACCGATAATTATAATAATCACAACGGCAATGACAATCGACTATGAGCTAATCACATAAAAACCACTTCCCCTTGTTGCTCGACAGCGGTGCTCAAATGTAGTGGCCGTCTCAAATTGTAGAGGAAGTGTGCTGCGCTTTTATGGACCGCCGGCTTCCCCGCTACTTCCCAGCAGCACCTGGGAATTATTAGGGCTACGCTGCTCGGTTTAGGTCAGAGTTTGTGTTGCTAATAGGGGTTAATGAACTACCCAGAGGCTATAGAGCAGAGCTGGGTTGGAGTTAATAGGTTAACAGGAGCAGCCTTGTGTTTATGGTAATGACACTGGCCAGTTAAGGGTACTTAGACAATCACAACACAGTAAAGGCAACGAGTCACAACAGGATGTCTAGTAAACCACACAGTTATGCATGCCTGAAACTCTGCGCGTGAACGTGCCGCACAGTCTTGACTCTGATCTGCACAGTGTATTGCTAAATGTTCTCTTATTTTTATACATTTCTTTTTTTGTTGTTGTTGTTGTTCGTTTTTGTTTTAATTATTAAAAATACTTTAATTTTAGTCATTTAATTTTTTTCATTTATTATATTTTGTTATATTTTTATTGTTTTTAAAATTTTGTTGTAGTAATTTAATTTATTTATTATTATATTTTCTGTAATATTTATTTTAAGTTGACATTCTTTTTAGTTATTTTATTTGATTTTTTTATTTGATTTTGTGTTTTTATTTAGTTTTGTTTATATAGGCTATACATAAAATATATATACACAATGGTTATTTCATTTTGTATGTTTTTTGTTGTAGTAGTTTTATTTTATTTATTATTATTTTAGTTTTTTTTTTAGATTTTAAAATATTTATTTGTTGTAATAATCTTATTCATTTTATTTATAAACTTTTATAGTATTTTTGTTTCATTTATTTAATTTTGTTTTGTTCAGTTTTTCTTTTTTTATTTCTAATATTTTAATATATATTATATTTTTTTGTATTTTATTTTATTTTGAAATTTTTTTTTTTTTTTTTTTTTTAGTTTTGCCTTCCAGAACCCAGTTTTAAAACCTCTTAATGTGCTGTGAGCATGTGCATTACCCCATGCGCCATGGCTCTGTCTTTCTTTTTTTAAAGGAGGATTTCTATGTTTGTGTTTTGGGCTATGGGGAGGAAGCTTTGCTTTAATGTATTCGGGCAGTTCTGTTGCTGCCTGACATGTCTTATAACTCCACTTTCTGGAGAGTTATGATTCATCATGCACTGCTTATGACTTATTTATTAATTTTACTGTTACCATGGCGCTCCTCTCAACCTTTCATTTGCTCACTCATTCTCTGTTAGCTCTTTTCCAGTTTCCTCTCCATGTTTTTCTTTTGTGGGATGTGTTTTCCTACTGATCCAGAGTTGAAATGCTGCCCCTTCAGACCATCGGAGTGCTGTTTGTTCCTTGAGATGTTGGTCTTTTCTGGACCTGATGTTCCTTTGGCAGTCCGAGTTCTTACTCTGGTCTGAGTTAGTGGTGAAACAAGGAAATACTAGACTGTTTTTCCAAAGGTAATTTTGCCACAATACTCCTGAACTTATTCTGCTCTCACATATAGCCTGGAATACTAGTGTTCTTACTGCATACAGCACTGGATACACAGTATATACTGCAGTGTTTTGCAATGAGTGAGTCCTTGTCCATCATTTACTGTTTTTTTTTTCTTTTCTTTTTTTCTATTAAAATATTGTCAGATGTTGATTCAGAAAACACTGACAAATTTAATTCAGAGTTCATTTAGTTAAGAATTTGCCAGACTAATTCAGACCGGTGTCTTTTTGAATGATTCATTTGTTTACGAGTCATTTGTTCATTAATTGGAATTTACTTAACTAAAAGTTGTGACGTATAGTATTGATTCACTAAGAGGAACCAGCTCATAAGAGTCATTTGTTCATGAATTGGATTATACTGATCACACTGTGTGTTTTTTGATTCACTAAAAAGAACCAGCTCATAAGAGTCATTTGTTCTTGAATTGGACTGTAGTGTTTGTGTTTGTGTGACGTATGTTTTCGAATCAGTGAAATTAACCACTTTATAATAGTCATTTGATACAAAATGATAAGCATAGTCCAATTTGCTATCAAATGACTCTTATAAAGTGGTTAATTTCAGTGATTCGAAAACATACGTCACACAAACACAAACACTACAGTCCAATTCAAGAACAAATGACTCTTATGAGCTGGTTCTTTTCAGTGAATCAAAAACATACAAAATGATAAGCATAGTCCAATTTGCTATGTTTTTGATTCACTAAAAAGAACCAGCTCATAGAGTCATTTGTTCTTAAATTGGACTATACTAGTTGTGTATGTTTTTGATTCACTAAAAAGAAGCAGCTCATAGAGTCATTTGTTCGTGAATTTATACTGATTGTGTTATATGTTTGGATTCACTAAAAATAACCAACTCATGAATCATTTATCTGTAAATTATACTCTTAGCTGTGCCGTTTGTTTTTGATTCACTAAAAGGAACCATTTCATAAGAGTCATTTGTTAGTGAACTGGAGTATACTAGTTCTACTGTTTGGTTTCAATTCACTAAAAAGTATCAGCTCAAAAGAGTCATTTGTTAGTGAATCAGATTACTCTGGTTGCAACGTATATTTTTGTTTGTAGCTCGCAAGGTCAAATTCAGTAGAAATGTTTTTGTTTTTATTTGTTTTGAGACAGAAGACACAAAGATGTTTAATACCAAGGTTTCATATTTTCTGTAGTTTGTCACACTTGAAATATAAGGTCATATCGGGTGCATTGCATTGTGGGATACAGTATGATCTTTTGTATACTGCACATACAGACAAATAGATAGGTATGTCATCTGGGTAATTCATGCACACAGAAAATGTATTGCGCATAGTGAAGATACTGCAAAAATAATACTAGTTGCATGACAGTTATGCATTGCAAATGAATGAAATACACTGTAACTGGTTTTTATTGAAGTGCGAAGTCTCTTCCAAGCATCCGAAATGAACCTAACGTTTGTGCATATCTCTCTCAACACTTCTGAGGATGTTGTTTAATGCATGACCTGCACCAGTCTGCTCCTGTCTGACCTAGTTCAGCATTAAAAACACTAGTCAAACCTCCATCCTCTCCAGACAGAGATGTGCAGACGGTCTGGTGTCGGTGCTGGAGTGGCGCGAGAGTGATGCCAGTTGATGGCTTAACTGGATGGACTTTCCCTGCTCTTATTCAATCCGCTGTCTAGTCCTCCCTCCTAATTGAACTTACAGCGCGGTTGTCATGGTGACATTAGGGCACGGATTTGAGCGTGGTGCGACTGATGGCAGGGATTTGCCCGTTCGCTCGACGCCATTGACCTGCTTTCTGCCGTAATGCCACGGCTGGGCTTCATCTGTCCCGTTTACATAAATGTATTTGTGCCGTTTGGCTTAACGGTGTGCCAACTGTTGGTGCTCGATTACGGATTATGTCTGAAACAATAGTATGAAACATAAATCCTTGTGATGCTACTACAGTGAGAGCATCCACACAAATGCAATCCAAACCAGATGGATTAAATATATGTATATATATATACACACACAAATATATATATATATTACATATATATATATATATATATATACACATATATATACGTGT